>NC_059558.1:4249418-4552056 GCF_905220415.1 Colias croceus | reverse complement strand
TGTCTGAAAATGATATGGAGCAGCTATCTACATTCATGGGCCATACTAATGAAGTACATAAAAAGTCATACAGGTTGTCAGATGATATATACCAAACTGCTAAGATATCAAAGCTTCTCATTCTTATGGAAGATGGTAAAGCAGACGCTTACAAAGGAAAATCTCTCGTAGAGAATGATTTAGATTTGAATGAGGAGCTAATTGGAGAGCCCGTGGACAACAACGAAATTATAGACTATGATCCTGAACCTGAACCTACTTTAGATGCTAATTCTGATTACGTACAAACATATTGTAATTTGAATGACTTATCCAAGGCTGGACCATCTGGTATGCAAAATGTTAATGATCCCTTGTCTCAATCAGGTTGGTACCTTGGACAAAGGAACAAAAGGACGTAGTTACGAAACACTTTAAATTTCACATAAAAAATCACCAACCGCCTAAAAGAAATGAATGTGAGAAACTAAAAGAACAACATGTAGATTTACTTAAGAATAAAGACTGGCTAAAAATAAAGGTATTCGTCCAAAATATTTACTCTAAGGCTAAGAAATGAGAGAAGAAAAAGAAACTGCCTGCGGCACGAGCGCCAGCACGAGACGGGTAAGAAGTGTGTGTGCAAGGTGCCCGAGTGCGGCGAGTCCTTCCACCACAGCGACTACCTATCGGAGCACATGCAATTGCAGGTGCACAGCGGCGAGCGACCAACCACAACAAGCACGTCAATATACACAACAGGCCCGAGCCGTCAAGATACGCCAACGAATTGTATGGCACTGATTTTATTCATTCGTTTTTCTACGTGTTGTTAAATTTTATGATTCATAAGATATGATCAATAAGTTCAATGAAAATTTTTATTCATTTTATGATTTGAAGTTGATTAGTTTGATTTGTCTACATGTTAAATTTTGTGATTCATAACCCAGTTGTTGCGCATGCACTCTTTGGAGAGCATCACAGCATCGGCGAAGCCATGGTGCCCTACTATGGCGGCCATCCATGCAAGCAATTCATAAGAGGGAAACCGATAAGATGGGGGTATGAATTTTGGGTCGGAGCGACACCGTTAGGTTGCATAGTTTGGTGTGATCCATACCAAGGACAATCGAATGATGTTGGTAATCAAAACAAATATGGTAATGGTAATTTGCCTGCTGCCTTTGAGAATTGAAAAAGACACCACCAGGTACATTCAATTATCAATCGACCAGAGCAGAACAAATTTATTTTGCAAATGGAATGATAACAGTGTTGTGACTGTTGCATCAAACTCTGATACGATTCAGCCTGTGTCTACGGTAAAGATATTTTCACAACAACAGAAGAAATATATAGTTGTCGTCAAAAAAGTACGAGAAAATGGTAGGGGTGGACAGATCCGACCAGAGAATCTGTTTGTACAGGACAGAGACAAGAACAGAGGCAAGAAGTGGTATTTTTCTTTGACTTAATAAATATTGTGTAACTATAGCAGGACTTCCACATAAAGTGTTATCTTCGTCAAATATAGTGTATCAGTGCAAATAAACAGTTAAAAGTGCACGGCAAAAGAAAGGCTGACAGATCTACCCGCTTTAACAAGTTGTGATCGAGGTGAATGTTTAAACGGTAAAAATTCTGCGCATATTAAATAAAGCTATGATAATATAATCGCTGCAATATTATAATAACTATTCAAAGAAAAATTGAATAAAACTAAATTTTAATATCCTCCTCCTCCTCGTGATATTGAAGGATACTTTTTAAAACATATAACCTAATAAATATGACGAATAAGTGCAAATCGTGCGGCAAATTCTACGCTAGCGCTGATGGCGTTAAATGCAACAAGTGCAATGTTACATATGACCAGCTATGTCACAAACTAAGCCCCGACGCACGAACAAATAAACACTGGATCTGCAAGTCATGTAAGCCAAAGCTGTGTCGACCGGTTGACTGCGAACGTTCTCACGACGATGACGACGACGACTTCTAGGAATCCGAACAACCGGGCGATTTGGGCTTAGGTGGACGAGTACAACATTCGTACCCAATGGCATTGCTTTACTCAAAAAAGTATACCTTTCCATACATGCATGTCCATAAGAAAACGGACTATAAGGGCCGTTTGGATGGACCGGTTCTACAATTCTCCCGCGCTTGCGCGAGAATTGAAATTAAGGGGGTTTGATTGTGTGGAGACGATCAGAAGGGAACGCCAACTCGTGCCCGTCGAGCTGACGAACCTTGGGAAAGTGGAACTACAGCCGGGTGAGATGCGTGGCTGCACTTCGGGGGACGTCGATCTCGTGGTATGGAGGGACAAAAGACAAGTGGCTTTTGTTTCGACGTACCATGGGCTCGCGCCCACGCAGTGTGGAGACGTTCTTAAGCCCAGCATTGTGCCAGATTACAATCTCTGCATGGGGGGTCTCTGATTGACCGCAAGGACCAAATGCTGGCCATGTACCCGATTGAAAGAAGTCGCACCAGGATATGGTACAAGAAGTTTTTCAGACGTTTGATGAATGCTAGCGTTTTAAATGCCTACATACTCCACCCTCGTAAGTCCCCGCGTACTTATACAAGTACAAATTAATGATAGCAGTTCATACCTGACATTTTACCGGTTTTTTTTTTTGAAATGGTAACACTAATACGGTTTTTATCATTCTTTACTCTATGGTCAGTTTCGCCATGTTAGACAGGTTACGTCAAGTGTCAGTGTCACTTTTTCGCAAGATGTCTACGCGGTCCGGTCGTCGGTCAGCAGGAGGTAAGAATATCTCTTTAAATCCATGTAATCATGTGTTTTTTCTATTGTTTTATGCCTGAAGTAGTGCCTAAAACATTGAACATATATAAGCCACACACAGTTGAAAGACAACCGGCCTACCTACCAAATATATAGGTAAATCGGATACTACAGTAAACATTTGTGACAAATTTTCTCATGCATTTACAAAAGAGATCTCAAATATTAAACACAACTGTGATTATAAATTCCTTGATAGATCCACTTACATTAAAGATAGTTTAGTGTCACTAAGGTTTCAAAAAGCATCATCCAAGGATTTGGAAAAAATAATTAATAATTTAAGTTCTAATAAATCGCCTGGTATAGGTAAAATAAGGGTAAAAGGGATAATTAAAAATTTTAAAAAGTACACTGAGTCCCATTTTGGCATTGTTTATAAATTTATGTATAGACAAAGCGCCGTCCCCGGAGAATAAAATGATAACTGCCATTATCTTAGTCTTAGTGTTATGTAATTTTTGGGATCTGTGGGTGTTAATACATCTGCTCAATTTTTTTCGTAATTTTTATACAGTTATTGACGAATTCACGTTATTTCAATAGTATTCAAATATTTAAAACAGGTCTTAAATTACGAGAATAAAATGTTAATATAATGTTATCAAAATGTATTCCCACTTGTTATTATGACAAATAGTCATACAATTATGTTCCCGTGAAATAATTTTCGACTAGAAAATGATAAACGCAGTTATCATTTTATTCTCGTTCAAAACTATCCAGTCGCTTCGTATAAGATGTGTTAGTAAAATGACTGTTATGGTTTTGAACAGTAAGACATATTGTCATCCTCTTCGCTCAATTAGATTTCACGGCAATGGCAGATAATATACCTAATGTCGATTAATCAGTGTGCTTCTATGCGTCATTGCGTAAACATTCTAGTGCTAAGTTCTTTGTTTTTATTTTTTTTAGTGAAGTGTAATAGCTTAATAATAATAGTTATTTACGGTAATGAGTAAACAAACTAGGTACGCGCGTTTAAACGCCATTATGAATAATGTAGAAAGGATTGAAGAAGAGCCAAATCATTTTAATAATGGTAAGTAGAACTGGTAGAACCTAGTCACAATTTATATTAAAATATTCATTAAGTTTTAGTTTCATACCCTATACCTGGTGCCGTATTATGATGATAATTATAATGCCACCATGCTTAAATGATTAGGGTGTCATTAAATTAATTTTAGTTTCGCAAATATGAGTGCAATTATTCAGTGTCATCTGGATACTGTTATTCATATATCACTTATCTATTCTATTTTTTTTTAGAACAACATCAGGGAGGAAATAACGACGTGGTTACTACGACATCTGAAGCAGTTATTGCTAAAGCTCATGAATATATTTTACGAAAGACGAAGAAAGCATTTTACTGTGAGGAAAACGAAAATGAAATAAATGAAGATTTCTCACCGGATGCATCTGAGTATTTGCCGAGCCCAGAAAGAATGAAAATTTTACAGAAAAGCGGAAGTTCATCAAGTATTGGAGGAAACTCAGATTACATAGAAACGGCCAGTCAGAAGATAATAAAAACACCATCAACTATTTCCAACGTATCTTTAGTTTTGAACACAATAGACTTCATAGCATCCCCTTCAGTCATATTTGAAGCTAATAAGTTGCAAGACAATCCTAAAGCAGACACAAACTGTATTTTGGATTTGACACCAACTTCAACACATGAAAATAATGGACCGTCTAGATACAAAGCAAAGCTGTCATCAAAAAGATGCCTCAATAAATTATTTTTAAACGATAATCAGCCGTCACCCTCATATACTAGTACTATTATTGATAATCACGGGGGTGAAAAAGAAGGAGAATCATCAGTACCATCTCTTTTTGATTTGGATGAAACATTACAACCCGCAAATATTTCTGATTGTACATTATTGGACAAAACGATTATTAACAATGAAAACATAATCCCTAGTCCTCAAAATCTGACACAAACAGAACAAAACAGTAACGTAGTGGACCATCAGAGCCTTGATCATAATGGTGACTATGATGGAGAAGACCAAGCCATAATGCATTCATTTAGTACAGTTCAAGAATCGACACCACAGGAAAAAAATACAAGAAAACGTAAACGAAATTTAAATGAACATCAAGATGTAAAGAATAAGAAATTAAAAAATTCCGGTGAAGCCTATAAAGGCTGTAGATCGAAGAAAATGTACGACAAAAAAGTTTTAAAAGCTAGCTGTAAGTGCACAAAGAAATGTGGTGAAAAGGTAACTCATGAGCAAAGAGAGTACATAATGCAGCAATATTATAAAATTGGAGACCACGAGAGACAATGGCAATATATCGTAAATCATACATTAGTCGAAGATGTTAAGCGAATCACAGTAGAGCGAAAACGCACCCGAACTCATTCGATCAAATACTTCTTTAGAATAGATTCAAACAAAATTCAAGTGTGCAAAACCTTTTTCATTAATACTCTAAGCATTTCACATCAAACTGTATATACAGCACTAGAAAAATCCAAACCTGAAGAAAACTTTATGGACAAACGAGGGCGACATGAAAATAGGCCACGTAAAATGCCCATTTTGACAGAAGAAAGCATCATAAAGCACATTCAATTGTTCCCTACTGTTGAGTCTCATTATGTTAGAAAATATTCTTCAAGAAAATACCTCTCAGAACTACTTAACATAGCCAAGATGTATCGCCTCTACACAGCTTGGTTTGGACAGCAAAGATTTGACTGTCCTTTGGCAACTAAACGTCAATATGAGATAATATTTAACACCAAGTTTAATTTTTCATTTTTTAAACCGAAAAAAGATCAGTGCTCTCAATGTACTCGTTATCGACAGGCTGATTCAAAAACTCAAGAAACATTGCAAGAAAAATATGATACACATACAAAAAACAAAGAAAGAGTACGGCAAATTAAAAAAGAAGAAAAAGAATCAGTTGATCCTTCAGAAACAACCGTGGCAATCTTCGATTTGGAAAAGGTTTTGAGCATCCCACAATATGAAGTTGGATCGTTTCACTACAAAAGAAAGTATCCCATATATAATTTCACTGTGTATGATGCTACTCAGAGTCAAGGTTATTGTTATGTTTGGCATGGTCAGATTGCTAAAAGGGGGGCCAATGAAATTGGTAGTTGCTTATGGCAATTTCTGCTTAATGAAAAACAAAGAGGCATCCAGAACATATCGTTTTACTCCGACGGTTGTTGCGGGCAGAACAAAAACAGATTTATATTCGCTCTATATATTTTTGCTGCACAAAAGCTTCAGTTGAACATTACACATAGATTCTTTGAAACCGGACATGGGCAGAGTGAGGGAGATTCTATGCATTCCAACATTGAACGTGAATTAAAACACAGAGTTGTATACACGCCTGATCAGATGTACACAATCATTATGAACGCGAAGGTACATGGAAAAAAATATCAAGTTAAAGAGATGACGCAAATAGAGTTTTACAATATAAAGGAGTTAATAGAGAATAAAAACTGGTTAAAAAATGAGGAGGGTCAAAAAATATCATGGACTCAAATCATGGAAGTGAATGCCTCACATTCAAATCCATCAATTTTAAAATATAAATACAACTTTGATTCCGACTATTCCCAATTAAATACAGAGCCTGTCCGAAGAATAAGAAGCAAGCGGGGTACCAGACAGATACCAGGCCCAAGTCCTAGCTGTGTTCCTGAACTCCAAACGTTGTACACTGAACCTGTTCCAATAAGCAAGGCTTTATACGATGATCTTATAAGCCTCTGTAAGGCAGGAGATATTCCAAGTTACTATTGTGGTTTCTACGAGTCCTTGACTTATGGCAGTACCTGGTCTGGTGACAATGACGGCAATGAGGAAGATAATGATGATTAATCACAAACCTTAATTTTTTTATCATTATACATTAGAAACTGATTTTATGTGATAATTGTAATTATGAGGCTGTTTTAAAAAAAAAAAAAGAAAAAAAAAAAGATAAAAAAATGTGTAAAAGATTATATTTCTGAATAATTTAATTAGTATTGTATTCATAATTCACATAATATGTGATCATAAGGCTGATTTTAATTGATAAAAGACTAATAAGAGTAAATTAAGAAAAATACTGTTGTTTATTACTATTAGTTTGAATAAAACTAACGTTGATTATCATATCATAGTTTTATTAAGAAAACAAATTCAAAGTCCTTATCATATACATTTTTTATAATATTTACGAGAGAAAGACGATATTAAAGTATTATCAGTATCACTTTCTTCTTAAAAACCCGTAGAATAAAATGATAAGCGAAGAGTGCAATACTTGATTCTGGTCAGGCTTTACGGAGAATAAAATGATAAACGACATTATACAACTTAGACTATGATTAATTTTGACTAACTTCTTATTTTCTAAATAATATCTCTATTTTGATACTTATTCGTATTTCACTAAAACATTTAGAACAAACGAAAAATAAACTTTTTTAAAAGCATACAATCATTTGTCTACGTTCAGTATTTAAAGAGCAATCGACGAAAACATGTTTTTTATTTTTCCTGAAAAGTTACATTTTTGTAGTTATCATTTTATTCTCCGGGGACGGCGAAAGGGCTGTATCCTGATATGTTAAAATCCGCTATAATCAGACCTATTTTGAGATTACACAAATTATAGACCCATAGCAATATTGTCGGTTATAAACAAAATTGTAGAAAAATATATTGTCGGACAGATTAGTAATTTTTTAGAACAAAATAATGTATTAACGGATAATCAATATGGATTTCGGTGGGGCCGAAGCACAGAGACGCTCCTGGCACGATCACGCACCCACACTCTTCCATTGCCTGAAACACCACCATCCGTTAAAACATTATGTCAGAATATACTTGTGCGAGCCAATGTCGTAATGTAAATATATCAGCTCTAGGGCTGTACTGCATTGAAGCTTTCAATATACCAGAGATTAACCAAAATTATTTTGAACCTGGGCACAGTCAAATGAAAGCAGATAACATTCACGCAACTATTGAACTGGCTAAGAAGAATATACATATATTAATTTTCATCCATCTGGATTCTATACAACTATAAGAAAAGCTTCTCGAAAAATCCATATGACCTCCATGAAATGAGAACAGAAGACTTCGTAGATAAAGGTTGATTTTTTAGAGGTATATAGAACTTTAAGTTGGCAACACTTTTTTAACTGGCGGCCATTTTGTCAGCTGTCAAGTGATTTATGTTCAGTTTGGTTTGGCATTTCAACATGAATAGACTGACGCCTGAACAACGCTTCCCAATTTACTGTCAACATAATCATCCATCAGAGCAATTAATTCGATTAACTATGGAACGTTTTCGCGCCACGTTTACTCTAAATGATAATACGCATCCACAGAGATGTGGAACAGTGCGTACAGAAGAAGTCATTGCTACTGTAAAGCGTAGCGTAGAGGAAGACCCGAATCAGTCTATCCGCCATCGTGCACAGGAATTGGATATGTGTCCATCCACTTTATGGAAGATTTTGCGAAAATATCTTGGTTTGCGTGCTTACAAAATCCAACTCGTGCCTCGCGATCACCTAGCAAGGCGTAGATTCGGTGAATGGGCCCAAAATAAGATTGCCGTCGATCCCGATTTTCACAAGCGAATTTTGTTTAGCGATGAAGCTCACTTTTGGTTGAATGGATATGTCAATAAATAGAACTGCCGTATTTGGAGTAATGATGATCCTCAAGTGTATGTTGAGACACCGTTACATCCGGAAAAACTGACTGTGTGGTGTGCTTTATGGGCTGGTGGAATAATTGGTCCGTACTTCTTTAAAAACGATGCTGGCCAGAACGTTACAGTCAATGGTGACCGCTATAGAGCGATGATTACTGACTTTTTCGTTCATCAATTGAACAACCATGATGTGCAGGAGTTGTGGTTTCAACAAGACGGCGCAACATGTCACACAGCTCGTGCCACAATTGATTTATGTAAGGAAACGTTTGGTAACCGCATAGTTTCACGTTTTGGACCCGTGAATTGGCCCTCCAAGATCGTGCGATCTACGCCACTTGATTATTTTCTGTGGCGATATGTGAAGTCCAAGTCTACGCCGATAAGCCCGAAACTATTAACCACTTAGAGGACAACATTCGGCGCGTTATTGCCGATATACGGCCACAAAATGTTGGAAAAAGTCGTCGAAAATTGGACCTCTAGATTAGACTACGTCCGAGCCAGCCCTGGGGGACATATGCCAGAAGTCATATTTATTATTTAAATTATAATGCCAGAAGATTGTCTTTCCCATAAAATAAATGTCATATCAATAAAAAAAACATCTTTGTTTTATTCCATTTCAAAGTTCTATACCTCTAAAAAAAACACCCGTTAGCTGTGCCAAAATAGGAATCGAGCAATGATGTCAATGTTAATTCATTTCTTGAAAACCGCAATTACTATTACACAAATAAAGGTAATTTATCTTTTACCGGGACACACCATGATGCCTGTTGACTCTATTCATAGCACTATTGAAAGTTTTGTGCGTAATAAAACAGTATGGGCTCCTTCTGAGTGGCCAACTTTGATTACTAATGCTAGAAATAAGCCTAGCTTTATTACCTGCAAAATGTAAGGTTAATTTTAATTCATTAAGGGTGGTACAATTTCATAAAAATAATCCTATTGATAAATTTCAATACGTATTTTTTGAAGATAGTGACAAATACGAAATAAACATGGATTTTATCATCAGATCGAGAGCAAACAAAGCTATTGTGGAAAAGAAAATTTTTCAGATCACGGCTCCATTGATTCAAAATTGAATGAAGAAAGCAAATTCCCCAGAGTTGGAAACTGGTTACTAGTAAAATTTGCAACAAAGAAGACATTAAAACACTACGTAGGTGTTGACACTGAAATTAATAGTCAGCATAATCCCATGGTACAATATTTACGCAAAGTAAATACACACATCGGCTGTCCAATTTTAAAACCTAGTATCTGCCAAAAAAACATAAAAGACGTTTATCGCCTGATAGAGTACCGTGTGTTTTAGTGGATGGCACTCCAACTGTACCTCCTAAGAGGGTGTTGCAGCCGTGGTTGCCCAGGAAGTCTGCGCTTAATACTGAAAACCAGTAAGTAATTACTGTTTTTGTGGATATATACTCATGATTTTTGTTACAATTGGTCATTGACTGATCTTTTTTTTTACAGAAGGCATGTCACTACACCTGTCTTACTCAGTGAGCCTTTGACAACGTAAGTGTGAATGTATTTGATGTATACTACTTTACTTTATTATTTATATAATTCCCATATATCCTTTTTTTATAGAACACAAAACGCTTCCTTAATTGTGCCTGTGATCTCGAGTGAAAGTGTTCCATAATGCGAAGAGGTGACTGTACAAAATGTACAAGTGATGAATATAGACGATGTGTCTCTATCTCAAGATGTGGATCATGTGAAAGAGGTTGAAATAGAGTTTATAGAAAATATACCTGCTCTGACGTGCGAGAATTCGAAATCTGATGGGGCATCCATTAGTGATCTCAACCGGGATGCTGTAGTTATTTCTCCACGCATTTCAGGTTATTAATTTGCATAGATTTTATCGATAACACAGTACAATAATATATTTATTTCCCTATTCGTTAATAATAAAATTAACTAATATAAACTAATATAACATTTTCAGATTGTGATACAGAAGTAGAAAATATACAAGTGCATGATGTAGATCATGTGAAAGGGGTTGATATAGATTGTATAGAAAATATACCTGCTCCAACGTGCGAGAATTCTAAATCTGATGGGGCTTCCATTAGTGATCTCAACCGGGATGCTGTAGTTATTTCTCCACGCATTTCAGGTTATTAATTTGCATAGATTTTATCGATATCACAGTACAATAATATATTAATTTCCCTATTCGTTAATAATAAACTAACTAATAGAAACTAATATAACATTTTCAGATTGTGATACAGAAGTAGAAAATATACAAGTGCATGATGTGAAAGAGGTTGAAATAGATTGTATAGAAAATATACCTGCTCCAACGTGCGAGAATTCTGAATCTGATGGGGCTTCCATTAGTGATCTCAACAAGGATGCTGTAGTTATTTCTCCACGCATTGCAGGTTATTAATTTGCATAGATTTTATCGATATCACAGTATGATAATATATTAATTTCCCTATTCGTTAATAATAAACTTTAACTAATATAAACTATACATTTTTAGATCGTGATACAGAAAGTGATGTTTTATCTAATTGGTAGTGATATTGAGCAGGACAATGAAGACTTAGACAATTTTGTTGTTATTAACTCAACCCGAAATGATGTCTTCCCAGCCGAATTCCCGGAAGATGCAGAGCCAGCGCATATCAACCAGCAGATGAGAATAGATGCACAGAATGACGCTTTAATTCAACAATTGCTACCACCGGACGCTTTATTGTTTAACTGGCAAAAGGAAAAATCTGTTTTTATTGGAGTTCGAGAACAATTCACAGCGGTATCAGGTCCAACATTTCCAGTCTCTGAAATAGGAACCCCATTACAGACTTTACAAAAAATTTGGGACGAAACATTCATCGCTCAAATAGTCGATGAAACCAATAAATATGCTCGAAGCTTTCCAAATAGTGAAAAATTCTGGAAAGATATAACACCCCCGGAAATGTGGACATTTTTATCGATTCTAATAATCCAAGGACTTGACCCTAAGCCAGTAGAAAGGGAATACTGGTATTCCAATTTGGCCTACACGAGCATGCCGCTTTTCCGACAAATAATGCCGCACAAGCGGTTTCTAATGATAAAGCGATTTTTACACTTTTCTGACAATCTTGACGTGGACCCAACAGCTTCAACACATGCCAAAAAGCTACGGAAAATTCAACCCATCACAGACCATCTAAGAGACAAGTTCCGCAATTTGTATAACCCCGAGCAACAAATTTAAAACAAACACCCTAATTTCAAATTGTGTAAAGAAATATATAGACAGACATTAAAGACTATGAATATATCATTCAAATATCCAAAAGGCGATAAATGTGTAGATTGTGGGCTGTAGGAAGAAAGACTTAAAGTAAATGAAGGTGCAGATATTCCAGAGGATGTTAAAACTGCATACGAGCATCACAAAGCTAAAGCAAATAAAGCAATACAAAAATATCAAGAAGATGCCTCCCTAGAAAATACTTCATCTGTGAGATACTACTCGATGGATTTACAAAAAGTTATGTTGTTACCCGACATGCCTAAAGTCAAAGAATCCTTTTTCTTGAGTAGAATGATAACTTTCAACTTGACATTTGCACCGATCAGAAAGAAAACTAATGTTAATAGTATTTGTATTCTTTGGCATGAAGCCTTTTCTGGACGAGACGCTACTGACATTGTTAATGCAATTGCAGCAATGATCGAAAAAGAAAGAGATCTTAATCATTTGATATTGTGGTGTGATAACTGCACAGCTCAAAATAAAAATTGGATCCTCTTTACATCACTTTTACTATAATAAACTCAGGGTTTTGCAATTTAGAAAGTTTGACTTTGAAATACCTAACTAAAGGTCACACTCATATGTCAGCTGATGGAGTTCATGGCAATATAGAGAGGCAGATTAAAAAAAAAGATGCTGTGTATGATTTTGAAGACTATAAGAATGTAATTTTGGGTTGCAGATCGAATATTGAAGTTATCGAAGTCCAAATATCGTATGAGTGGGTAAAAAAGAAACGCATACCGCGACGCAATGATGACCTTGATCCCATGAATAATTTTTTTCTTAGTTCTTTGGTTGAAGTAAAATTTGTAAATGGGTCCCGCAATATGTTTTATAAGAATGATTTTGAATCTCCGTATTCTGAATTGGATTTTCTTATTAAAAAATACAATCCCTTGACCATGCCAACCTTAAAAAATATTCCAAGAGGCATTAAAGAAAGTAAAAAGGAAGGCATAGTAAAAATGCTAAAGGTAAAGATTAATAATAATTCAGCTGATTTAGTTTCTGGTGGACAATTATTAATAAGCGAATAAAATATTTTTATTTGACTGTTCTGAAATATTTTGAGTGATTATTTTTGATTTTTTACTGTGAACAACAAGTGTTTGGTTTCCGATTATAGGTTATTTTTTTTATCTTTTTCATTAAAACTGCTTATTACTGGCCATAATATTTATGTTGTTTTATTCTGTTGTTTCTTACTAGGTATATAAAATTGCATTTAGTTCCTACTCAGTAAATTCAGACCTAAATGAAAACAAAGCAAGTGATCTTACTAGGTTTTGAAATTGTCACACTCAAAAAGTTTGGTCTAAGGAAACAATGTTTTTATTAGTAACTGCTTCTCTACGTACATATTTTATGATAGACGCATTAAAACTCCATTTTTATAAAGCCTGATAAGTACCTCAAATTTTGCAGTCACTCCCAAGAAGGTACGACTAATATTATTGAAACGGCACGTTCTCAAATATATGAAAACGTTTTACGGCTCTCCTGTAAAATTTAGTTGTATGCAGATACTGGGTTTTGATATTTCACAGCCGACATTAAGAGAATGGTATTTTCATATCCACTAGTGAGGGGTCTAAAAGCAAATCCGCCACTGTCCATTTTGAATGAAAACTATGAATGCCATCTAGTAGACTTCGTTGAAACTAATTTAGTACAATATAACAATTTAGATGCAATGTTCCCACTGTCCCATAGAAAATTGCGCACAAAAATTGAGTTGAGATGCAAAAATGCCACTGTCCCTAACAAATCAGTTGCAAACACGCCATTGTCCATTTTAGCCAATCACAGACCGCTAAAACTTGCATATTCAAGATGGCCGTGGCTGTGATTTCCTTGTGAAACGGTGTTGACTATTTTGCTTTTTAAAATTGTATTTCCTGATAAAATCAATAAAAAATGGAAGAAAATGTAGTGGAAGTGACTCCAGAACACGCTCGCAAAAAGAAAAGAGCACCAGAGACATGGAAACAGGCTAGATCAAAGGTGGAAAGGGAAGCATTTTTTCCTTACAACGGCGTGTGTTTGTACAATCAGCACATAAAGTGTCTTATTTTAGATTCACAATCGGTTTCACAAAATGCAAGTTATTTTAGATTTCGCTTATTTTTATAGGTACTCTGCAAAAATGCCACCAGGTTTGCCACGCTGTAATCATGATGCTGAAAATAAACAGTTTAACTGTTGCAAATTGACGATGCTCGATGTAGCAAATTTCCATGAAGAATTTTATAGGACAAAAAATAAAAAGGACCAGGATGCATTATTACTGAAGCACTGCAAAGTGTCAAGGGTTAAAAGACGCCGGCCGAGAGTTGGTCAGCGCCAACCAACGCAAAATATAACAAAATTATTTGTTCGAAAAAGAAATTCAGTGAAGTTAATAAGAGTTTGCCAAAAAACATTCATAACTATTTAACCTTTAACTGACGTGGTATACGTCTCACAGACGTCATTATTTTTATTATGATAATATTTTTGAAATAACGCGACGTGCAGCGTTACCCCTCCCGCTACCTTCCTATCCTGTCATCTTGTTGAGGCCAGTCACGGCCACCAGCGCCCCGAGTGCACAGGTGTTCACACAGGAGCGATCGCCGTCTCTCAGACGTAAGTACGGTGTTTATGTACAAAAAATAAGCATGTCTCTTGGTCGTCACCTCTGTGTTTACGTAGGTAGCCTCTGTGTTTACATAGGGTCTCGTTGACGTCACATCGGTTTTAATTTTATTCAATTTCGCAGAATGCCTACAAAAAAGAAATCTGCCCCAAAGAGTATGCCACAAACACCTATGCTGGCTAGGAGTATGCCAAAACGGGAAAGAACACCAGTTGAAAGATCAACTTCTCCACCGGCACTGCATTGGACCAACCGACATTCCTGAACCTCCTCCGTCTCTAAAAGCCAAGCTAATCCGGAACCTGGAACTCGGAAGACGTGTGCAATATGTCCTAGTCGCCTAAAAAGAAGAACAAACTACTATTGCTATCAATGCAGAAAGCCAATGTGTCCATGCTGTCTTCAAATATGCAATGACTGTATACTACGACGTTGAAAATGTACCGAATATGTGCCTTGTCATTTTTTTTGTTATTGAAAAAAGACTCATTATTTTTGTTATTTTTTAATTATAATACAAAGAAGTTACGATTATTTAAGTTCATTTGTGGATTGATGAGTAGATTTATAAAAAAAAAGAGTTCCTAAATTTAGCTAAGCAATTATAGTGTATTCATGAATAAATGTTGATTATTATTAAATTAAGGACAGTAGTTTTATTTTATCTGTAATAAATTGTTCTAAAACATGTATGAATCAATTTGTAACACCGTTACAGTATAGTATTGTTTAATTTATATTATTTTATTTCAATTGAATTTTTAACGTCTATGAGACGGTACTGCGGCGTTAAAGTTACATTTAGACCAGGTCGTCAGCCAAAGGTTAAGGGTAATCCCGAGCATAGGATAAGAAAAGTTTCTCGAACGTTTGCCAGCACAGGATCCGTAGTCCAAGAAAAAAGGGGCGGTGATCACACCTCGGCAAAAAATTTGCATAAATTAACAACAGTTAAAAGATTTATAGAATCTTTTCAATTCAATTTATAGAAGCTCCTTAGATATTTCCAATAAAACAAGAATGTCACTTTTTCGGGTCTAAAAACATATAGTGCGGCGCCATGAAGGCCAGCGCTACTGGCACGAGTCCGGCATTGACTGCAACACAGTTGACTCGTTGGAGTCATGAACGATTGAACTCCTGACCGTGAAAATGAATGAAAATGATGTTTATAACGTGACACAGATGTAGGCCAGTGAGTTTGGAACGGTAAGTACTTCAGAGGGTTGATTCAATACATACCGTTCATACCGTCTACCGAAGTTCATTGTAACTTATTTTCTTTGTTAATGGCTCCACTCCTCTCACAACTTTTCCAAAGTCCAAGTAAATGCCCAAAATTATGGTTTAGATTCCCCTCAAAGAGTACAGCAAGAGTACAGGACTAATAAATATTTCCATTTTCCCTTTTCAGATGTAGGTAATGTAAATTGTAAATAATTTGACACAATTAACAAAATACAAATGTCAAATGACAGTTTTTAACAAGTTTTTAATTATGACCACAGCTTAGAGAGGCTAGCTAGGCCATAGACTCATAGAGGAAAGTAATAAAATGTATGTACTCCGTCATTGTATAAAATTCCTAGGAAATGTATGTAATTCCTAAAATCGCACGGAAATGTGTGAAATAAATTATTTTATACATATTGCCTAGGAAATCTATACATTTCCTAAATAGCAATCGGAAATGTAAAACATCTAAAGATATTGGAAGGTACGCGGGACAAGAGAAGAGGGCCGAAAATTCGTAATCAGAAATTTTTGGTTTGGATAAGGGGGTGGGTTAGGTTAGGTTCATGTTTTTTAAAACGACATAGAGATAGGAGCCCCACGAAGTGAGGCTCCGTCGGCTCGCGACCATCTTTTTGTAGAATTTTGGAAAAAGACGAACTTGGCATATTACAAAATGCCGGCCGTTTGTAATACGGCGGATTATACAATGATACAATGGGTTTATTGCTCTTAGATACAATGCGACTGGGAGGTGTACACGGGGACAGCGGGACGAGGGAACTGATTACTTACCAAATGAAAATTTGATTTGATTGAATATAAGTTGATTTAAGAAATGTTAATTGGTAAGTTAATATGAACATACCTATTATTATTATTTTACGGTAAGACTGTTAACCGATACAGTGTTTTATTACAGAAATCATTTACTTTATACATTTCCTACTTCCACTTCGACGGGCAGAGGTGTGGCTTGAAGGCATAGCATGCAATAGCTTTACCGCGGCAGTCCCCGAGTGCCACACGTCGTTTTTTTTTTTTGTATTTTTGTGTTTTATTTATTATTTTGTATCAATCCCTATGATATATTATAAAAGAGCTAGATACGTTACCCGCTCTCTATTTTGGCAAGAAAAAACTCAGCTAAGTGCCCGAGTTTCACTTAGTCACGCACCATTCAGCGTCGTGGCTGGACGTTCTTTTTGTATTATAATCGGCAGTTGTTATTACGAAGTACATGAGTGAGACATGTATTATGTCTCATGCGTGAGAGTGAAAGAGAGAACAACTGTATTGGTGATAATGCGTTAGTAAGTAGGTATGTAATAATTACGCTGTTTTTTAGTGCAATGATGTTGGCGTATGCCGCGTCTACTAGTATAAGGGTATCATTTAAGCTATCACCAATCCAATTAGTTTTGTGTTTATTAAATAATAGGTTTTGTCCTCAAAATAGTAGATCTGTCACCAAAATGTAGTCACCAAACAATGCAAAATCAGTTCCACATTAAATCACTTAAAATCCTGAGATATAAGGTCTAGTACCAAATAAATGTTTTTGTATGTATTATAATAGGTGTGTCCTAATAAGTATTTAAGCAAACTAATTTAAAGAGATTACCAATAAATCATATTATGTTACTAAAAGTTAAAATAATCAATATTTATTCTTAAAAATAATAACCACTGAATAATCAGCTCTGGTTTAATAGCTGGCTAATGGTTAGCATAATTGTTTATAAAACACTTAATTAAAGTTAAAATAATCAATATTTATTGTTAAAAAACAATAATCACTGAATAATCAGCGCTGGTTTGGATTTCGAAGGGCGCCCCCTTTTTCTTTTCTGGCCGATAAGCACATTTTTTGCTTCTGGTGGGGGGTTGGTCAGCTTTAAGCTGTATGGCTAATCCGATAATATGTCAATTTTTAAAGAGCGCCAATTTGTCTCCGCCCCTTTGATCATTTTTTCATTTAAATTATAAATTGATGTATTAAATTGGTAACTTATACTATTAATTTAATATCTGAACGAAATAAAATGTTACTACTGTATTGGTGACAAAATATCAAATAAAAAGGAGTCGCAGTCAGGGATCGATAATCGATTTATTTGGTGACAGATCTACCATTCTGAGCACAGAGCTATTATTTAAGTAATAAAACTGTTATTATAAGAACGAGGTTTATATTCATGTAATGCAATATTATTTTATTGGTTATCGATCTCTTATTTTACACACATATTAACATTAATTTGATAATTCACACCTGGGAACAATTTTTGTTTATCTGAGAACGAAAATATTTCGTGGTGATAGATCTATTTATTAGGTGATACAACTACCAGTGCAAACTTAGCACCCCATCTATGGAATTTTGGGTCGAAAATGACCTTGATCGTTAGGTCCCCGTTAGGTCCTTTAAGGTCCCACAATTTTTTCGTTAGGTCCCGTTTAGTTTTTTTTTTAATAATTTTTTAAATTTTAGGTATAAAAAAATGCAACTTTAGCACCCCATCCATAGAATTTTGGGTCAAAAATGACCTTAATCGATAGGTCTCCGTTAGGTCCTATAAGGTCCCACAATTTTTTCGTTAGGTCCCCTTTAGTTTTTTTTTAATAATTTTTTTTTTAATTTTAGGTATAAAAAAGTTACACTTTAGCACCCCATCCATAGCAAAATTGGCAAATTTTATCAAAATCGTATTCTTTACCGTTAGGTCCGTATAGGCTCATCATTGAAATTGTTGAATTATTTATTTTATTAAAATTATAAAATAATAAAAACCTGCGCATGCGCCTTAGAGCATTAAGGCATGCGCACATCATACATAAACAGCGCGAAATTTAAAATCGTATCGTTTCATTTATTAAATAAATCTATTGTTCTGAGAGTGCTTATTTATTAAAAACCTACTTTTCAACCTAGACTTAAAATAACTATTAGTGTATTAGTGTCAATCTATGGTGTATATATATTTTTTGTAGCGGCCACAGGGCCACACTATCTGGAATGTCATCGCGGCGTTTCTGCGTAGGGTCAATCATCATAATTATGGTAACTTAGGTTATAGTTGGAAATAAAGTTTTGATACTTTAATTTATTATTACGAGCTTTGTTTTTTTGAGAGATTAACAACCTCTTCATCTATATAATATTATATGTATGTAATCTGGTACTGTTATCTGATACAGATAAAAAAAAGAACAGCTAGTGAAAGTAAGAAAAAACATAATAAAATACAATTAAATTTTGTTTAATTAATATAATCATATTAAATCTAAAAGCCGCGTTCAGCCGCGAATAAAGAATAAGAATCACTATCATTATCTCTGACATCATTAACTCTTCCATGTCTGCAGTTATTCCATCTTGTTTTTTTTGTACTGCTCTTCAACATGAATAACATGGTTTGGTCAAAGAATAAATCTCGTCGAGATACTGATTTTGTGTCTTTAAACATTTTGAACGGACCAGATCGTTCAATTTTATATTGTTGCTTGAATAGTTTTTAACTTGATTACTGGTATCATCCATGCAAAATAATAATATTAAACAAATCATACCTACTTATAATAATGTGCAATGCAATCAAGATGAAAAGCATCAAAATATCAAGTCACACTTAACAATGCATTGAGATATTTCTCGTAAACACTCTTGTTTTTCCTTGAAAACTACATCTCTTTCAAATTGTTTCATTTTAAATTTATTAATCATAGTTTAAAGTTTTCGTCATGTTTTCAACTCAGTTTTCAAAAATATTTTTTTTAAATTTTTTTTTTAGAAATCACTAAAATCCTAAGCTAAAATTGCCAAATAAATTTTCGAAATAAAAAGCCAGTTTCATCTTTCGGACGTGACTAGTATAGATTTATTTATTGATTTAAATTTAATAAATGAAACGATACCAATTTAAATTTCGCATTGTTTATGTATGATGTGCGCATGCCTTAATGCTCGAAGGCGCATGCGCAGGTTTTTATTATTTTATAATTTTAATAAAATAAATAATTCAACAATTTCAATGATAAGCCTATACGGACCTAACGGTAAAGAATACGATTTTGATAAAATTTGCCAATTTTGCTATGGATGGGGTGCTAAAGTGTAACTTTTTTATACCTAAAATTAAAAAAAAAATTATTAAAAAAAAAACTAAAGGGGACCTAACGAAAAAATTGTGGGACCTTATAGGACCTAACGGAGACCTATCGATTAAGGTCATTTTTGACCCAAAATTCTATGGATGGGGTGCTAAAGTTGCATTTTTTTATACCTAAAATTTAAAAAATTATTAAAAAAAAAACTAAAGGGGACCTAACGAAAAAATTGTGGGACCTTAAAGGACCTAACGGGGACCTAACGATCAAGGTCATTTTCGACCCAAAATTCCATAGATGGGGTGCTAAGTTTGCACTGGTGATACAACTTGATGACAAATATAAATTTTGGTGATAGAAAATATAGTTCCCCTAGTATTATAGGTCATTGATCAATCCATAGTCTTTTTACTGTTCGACAACTTTATGTAATTTTAACTGATAGGATCTTCTTGGATAGGATTAATTTTTGACCAGAGGTTTCATCAAGACAATATGATTATTAAGTAATAAGTTAATTGAAAAATAAATAAAATTATGTACATAATTTGCATTAATAGCACAAGTAAATATTATAATATCGTTATAAATAGGTAATATTTTATATGTGGTAATTTTGATGTTTGTTTCTATTAAAGTAGTAATGACAATGTCAGTGTCAAATGTCAATTCGAAATTGTCAGTAGTCAAAACCGATAATTCGATTAAAATTTTGATTCTTAATTCATTTCAGAAATCATTCCGTACCTAAATAAAATCATGTGTAGTAAGTACTAACTACTGTAAAGTAATAAGAAACTGAATAGATTCTCCATGAATCGCGCTATCTCTTTGAACAATATTTTTCATTAAAATTAGTTTTGTTATTGCTGTAATTTTTGTTTTCTAAACTGTTCAATTCATTACTGTAAAAAAAGTATTTAAAAACTAACAAACATGAGTCAATCACGTCTTGCATCATGTATACCATTGCCTATAGATAATAAAATACTTATAAGTGTTGTTGAAAAGGCAAAAGATTGGGCTCTAATGCATGGTGTCGGGATGAGGGATAAAAAACATTTTTCAAAGGATTCGATACAGGTAAAGTACACATTTTCTAGTAATAAACTTGAAAATAATTTGATAATGTTTCTTTAACTAATGGTATGCACATTAATAGAGCACAAGAATATAATTTGAATAAATCCTATGATTGCAATCATAAACCTTTTGCCTATATATTCTTAGATGGCTACATTTTCATAGTTTTTCTTGTTGAGTGGGGTCTTTAAAACATAATTTAATAACTCAGGCCCCAGAATCACAGACATAATAGAAAATCTATTGTGTCGTGGACCGATCGGGCCGCTCGGGGCTCAATGGGTTAAAAGACATTATAACTTTTTCAACAGCTTAGTAATAGAGAAAAAAGTTTTTTCAAAAGAGTACTAATAACTTTTAAGCCATCTTGTTTAAACTGCATAAGTAATTAAAAAATAATTAATTGTGTTTCATTTTATAATAATGTTTAAATACTTTGTTTCAGATTGCTCCCTTTGTTTTGCTACCATCCCCCTTTCCTCGCACAGAATTCACAAAAGCTATTGATTTGCAGCCAGTTTTGAATGAACTTATGCATAAAGTAAGTACATTTCAATATATTAAGTAAAATAAGTATGATTATTTAAATTTTAAATGAGGAATCTAAGAAATCTATACCATGTTGTATTTTGCCATTGAGTAGTGAAAATAGTAGTTGTTGAAAAAAAAATGTACTGTCCGAATTGATAACCTTTTTTGAAGTCGGTTAAAAATCGAAACAGTTTAATATTACAACAGTCAAGGATTGAACAATCAAGTACAAGGATTGAAAAATCGCCCCTAAGATATTTTTGTAATGACCAACATTTGATTGCATACAATCTTTGGAAATTAAATATTAATAGTCTTATTAGTTGATATGTTTATGATTGACAAATAGTTCTTCTAATTTATGTTAAATGTTGTAGTAATTAATATTTATTATCTGTTTTCTTAATGGACAATGTATCGATTTCATAAAGAGAAACTAACAAACAAAGGGCAAATTACAAAATATTTTGTAACCAGATTTTTCGTAATTTAAACTTGATAGGAAATTGAACGGAATTTTTTTTTATGCAACTATAGCAAATTTATGATTACACTTGCCAAATATATACATTACTTGACTTAACTTAATTTGACTGACCAGTTGGATTGGTTGGTAGTGACCCTGCCTTCCAAGCCAGAGGTTGTGGGTTCGATTCCCACTTAGTGCAAATATTTGTGTGATGTACATAGATGTTTGCTCTGTGTCTGGGTGTTGATTTTATCTATATAAGTGCTTAGTTAAAATTATATAATATGTATGTTTATCAGCCATCTGGTTTCCATAACGCAACTGAAACCTTAGTATGGGATCAGATCATGCCGTGTATAAAAATTGTCCAGAAATATTTATTTATTAATTTTATTATTACTGCCCCGTTCCCAGAGGTCACTAACCAAAAAAAAATTGCACGGTCTGGTGGGAAACAGAAGGCTGATCAACTACTTAACCATTAAACATTGATACACGGGAACTTCACACTTTTTAAATATACATATGTATATAGATAAGAAAATAACTGAATAACATTTAACAGATAAATCAAATAAACATATTCTGTCAGCATATTATGAAATGTTGTTTCATATAATTGTTATTCTAAGGGCTTTTATTTTTTACTTTAGGTGGCACATGATGATGAATTCCTTGAGAAAACACTCCAGAATGCCCTACAAGTGGATGATTTTACAGCTAAGCTTTATGATGTTTGGTTAAAAGTTCGTGAAGAGGGAATAGCACAGGTATTTATTAGTATTGATACTATATATATTTAAACTTAAACAGGCTATGCTTCTTAGTTAAATCAAGGTCATAATGATTAGATAATTTCAGTTACTAATCAAAGATAGTTTATATTTAATTTGGAACTTGTGCATCTATAATAGTTTAAATGAAAGTTATAACCTTGATCTTATTTCGATTTGTCCAAATTCCTTCTATCAATGCTAGAACATGTATTTTTGTTATCTCTATGGATTACTTTGCTCGCTTTCTCGTTATACATAAGGGGTGATGTGATAGATAAACAAAAAATGTGTCGTGGTAGCCGATATCATTAGGCATGCTGCGTTCGGACATCATGCTGGAGTCGCGTTGTCCGCACACGGAGAGCCAATGCGCGAAACACACGCCATACTGCTCGTGGAAGCAAGTGGAAATCAACAGCATTGCGTCCGGGTTTGGCCATCTTGGGCCAGTCTCGCGGGAGATACAAAGGTAGCCCACGGTGGAGTGTGCTGTATCGCTGTGCCAATGGTCTAGTTATTGGTGTGCCGATGGATAGAATGGCCGACACTGTACCAATATGCAATGTAGGCGATGTAGTTAGCGCGGTATTATGTGGTGGTGGAATGGGGTTATTTTTTGTATAGAAATAAATGATTTTTTGTGTTGTCAATTTTAATATGAAATGTGAAAAAATAGACGTACAGGTTTTACAAACGCATTAGCAGAAAAAATGGTGGAGACGAATGAAGTATATTTCTGTGTTTAAATTTGTTACAGGGTTTTCTTTTTTTTAATATCTCGATAAACTGTGGAAAATTTTTATTTGATCAGTATACTCTGCAGTACAAGCATAGATTTATTTATATATTTTATATCATTATTTGATAAATAACATAAACGGAATACAATTTTTATTGTTTTTTATTTTTTAATAATTTAAGGGCCGATGAGTAACCTGCGATTATTAGTCGCAAATATTTTGACGTACCTAGTACCGCAAATTGTTTATCTGTATTAAGACAGTATAGCTGTGAATAAAGGATTCTTAAACGTATATAATTTAATTCAAGCTTAAATTGCACTCGGCTTTACATACACGTTTCACTTGGCACAGCGAT
The DNA here is from genome assembly GCF_905220415.1 of Colias croceus. Lineage (NCBI taxonomy): Eukaryota > Metazoa > Arthropoda > Insecta > Lepidoptera > Pieridae > Colias > Colias croceus. Next base: position 4,528,299 of record NC_059558.1, on the reverse strand, counting down.
CAGTTTGCAATGTGGGCTTTTATACGACATCATCTTACAGTAGATAGATGAATGTTAACATTACTAACTTTTGCATTAGTGTGAATATATAAATGCATCTTTATTATAATTATATGATGTTAAACACAAGGATTTAGAGGTCTTACACAGAAGCGTAGGTAATAAGAATGCATTTTACATTGTTTTTTTTTTCGATAATTTATAATTCCAAATGAAAATATCCTCAGATCATTGAGTGACATAATATTGCAAAACTATTGCATTTTTTTTATGCCACGTCACGTTACATAGTGCTGTTGCTGAGGCACATATAAATTCATCCAAGTATACCTACACAATTAATAAACATTCAAGTATGTGGTTAAAAATGTCTTATAAGATCAATTTTTTGTCATTTTATAAGATCGTCAATTAAATCGAATTAAAATTAAAAAGAATTAAAAATAGACAATTGACACCACTGTGTGAGAACCCTAAATGCTATGTGATATGAGAAGCTTAATTTATTTTCTGCGGTATCTATATTAATATAAAAACTTAAATCACAGAATAAGTATATTTTACTTTTATTCGAAGTCCGTTATCCGGAAGTATGTTGATAGTTTTTAGGGGGCTATCCTTTAGGTTATAAGTATTTAAAGTTAGAAACTCTTCTTAAAAAGACGAGTTTTACAGTGCTGCAAGACAAAGGAAGGATTCGCAGTAAATATTGACTTATTACAATCAACTTGTGCGTCAAAGGCGTAAAGTCGCGCGAATAGCGTCATCTTGTGAAAATAGACGTTTAAAATATCTGTATGGATCTTAAATTTATTGGATACTACACGCTTTCCATTATATTGACAAGAATGTATCGTTATTTCGAGTGATATAAGTATATGTCAATTTAAATGCAAATTTCATTACAAAACATCGATTTTTTTACTTTATTATGATTAACTGATCCATTGTCTCATACATATGCTCACAATTAAATACAGATTATAAAACTTTTTGTATATACATCGGTGTTAATATTCATAAATTGTTCAGGATGATGTCATCATAATTGTGCAAAAAAGAATAATACAAATAATTATTGACTAGTACATCTTATATCCATTAAGGTACTAAATATAAGGCACTGGGTTATATAGTTAACATACAAATTACTTATGTGCAGAATTATTCTACAGTTGACGAAGCCTTTAACTGCACGACCACTGACCACTAAATATAAGAATAAAAAATGGCATTGTTAAGTCGTTTTTGGTGGATTCAGAAAGTAACATAAAACTTACGAAATTTCTTAATCTTTTCTTTTTGCATCGGTGCCATTCTGATTTCTGTGAGGTCTTGCGCCATGCTACGGTCACGATTCCGCTTTGTCAACTGTCCCAATGATTGGACAAAGTGTGATGTAATAACATTTTTCAGTCGCTCAGCCTCGGCCTGTTCCGTTCGGATTATCTGATGCAGCAGCCGGACAGCAATCGGATAAAACAAGTGGAATTTAACACGGTCGCGGCGAGTTTTGGCGCCATCACGTCAAACCTGCCCGCCATGTATCGGTACCGGCATTGCGTTACTTGCTATGAGCGTTTACCTTTACGGATAATACGATTTAGTTTACGTAAACTGTATACTTTAGTGTGATTGACTCATTCACTTGCATTTACCAATAGATGGCGTTGAATATTTGTATGACATTTTTTGTAGCGCCTCTTGCGGATATTTGTGAAACTAATAGAGATTTTTGTATTTTGAAAGGTAACGAATAAAATTCTTCATCAGGGTTATTGAACTACTATCTGCTCCACGCGGTTTCACCCCCGTGGCTTCACTCCTGTGTGTCGTAGCGTGATGATATATTATAGCCTATAACCTTCCACGATAAATGGGCCGAAAGAATTTTTCAAATCGGACCAGTAGTTCCCGAGATTAGCGCGTTCAAACAAACAAACAAGCTCTCCAGCTTTATAATATTAGTATAGATTAAATTCGATTGATATATTGTGTATACTGTATATTTTCTCTTATTTTTGAATTGATTAATTTGTTGCTACGTGTGTCACTAAATCGTATTATCCCAATAAAGATGAGAAACAGAGATGGCAGAGCGTCGTAGGTACTTATAATTTGAAAAATTATTGTATCTTTTTCATGGTTTGTTTATTTGTAATGTATGGAAAATAAAATGCCTTTTCTCAAGATAATAATTAACAACATAAAATACTTACTATTATTTACTTGTACATCTATTTTATCTACCATTTCGTACACGTCTCTGTTGTCTCTAGTCAAGTTTTCCCTCCAAAACAATAATTGTTTTAATTTTCGAATCTACGAAGCGATTCGAATAAAAAGAAGGTACACGCTCATTAAGTTCTTATACGTTCAGATAACATCTCTCATGTGTTTGCTATATCTTGTCTATGCACGCTGTCACTCATATATTTTTCACTGTATGTAAGAAGCTTGTCTATGCCCTGTCTTTTTATTCGCGCTTGCTTATCTATGCACTTTATCTATGACTATGTCTAGCATGCTTGTTTGTTTTAGTGTATGTTTTTTTTTCATTATATTTTGGACGTATGTGTGAATATTATGATGTATTTATTTATATTTTTTTGTGTAATTTTAAAATGTATTGGCGTGCATGATGATATTGGCTTGTTGTGGTTAATTGAGAGATGTTCCCTGACCACCCGCAGTGTCGGTAAATATAAAAATAAAATTGTCTATGCCAATTTGTTTTATTGTTATACTTTGTCCATTCATTGCTGGGATACGTTGGAGCGGACATCTTTCAAAAGCTTAAATAAGTGTTAAAAAAATTAAATATAACACTATAGTTAAACTGTGGATGCGTCTGACGAATGTTCCAAATATAATTCTAATATTAGAATATACTGTGTTGCCAACAACAAAATGAGAATAAAAAAAATACATATTTTATCTGAACAACAAAAAATTTGTTCTAAGGTATATATGGTGTGGTTACATATTTTATTATAATATAAAAAATTGTGAGACACTAACGTAACGTAACGTAAATACATAGGTATTATTAGGAGTTTAAATAAAAAAAATGCATACTCATGCTTATATTTTACATGATAAAAAAGTATGTATGTATGTATGTAGTATAGTAATGTATTTAGTGTAACATTTGTGTTGTTCGTATTCTTTAGAAAAATAATATTTTTATTGTATTAGTTAAATGTATGAGTTGTTTGTTAGTTTCATTTATGGTTGTTCTTTTCGCTTGAAATGTTTAAGTACTCGATCATTGATTGATATTATTTATAATTTATTTTTCTTGTATAAATTATTTGTTTAATCTGGAGAGTCAACACATAGGTACTTAATCATATTTCGTTGCAATTTTTATCAATCACCGAGTACCTGTGTTCTTACAATTTTCTTATTTCTAGTTTGACTTTTTTCTTAAATACTATGTCCTGTATTCTGTATTAATCGATATTTCCATTTCGATATTGCAACAATTACTATTACTTTTATTTAATAATAGTTTATTAAACAGAGTCTTGCAATCATCGAAGCTGTGAATGAGCATGTAAGGGAACATTCATAAATTACGTTACCTACTCGTAAATAACGACGGGTCGAATTTATACATACAAATATACATACTCAAATACACACACACAGGCACGCACGCACACACATACGTACGCACACGCACACATGTTCGCACGCACACGCCAAAACATAACTTAACACATTCAAAACATAACACATAGACGTCATAAAAAAATCTCGTCGTCTAGTCGGAAATGGAAAACGTAAAACGTAATTCATGGATGAGCCCTTTGTATTAATACAATTCATGATAATGAAAAATTTGTAGTGGGCCGTCGTCACAATGGGCAGTGTTGGGCGAGTAGTATCACGAGTGAAAGGGCCTAAATGTTTATAAACGGCCTGTTTATTCATAATCGCCGTAATGGCGGCAAACATCGTCGACCATTGGTTGGGCCAACTCTGCCCATTGTGAAGGGGGCACATAATCATAAAATAAAATATTACAGCCATTCTTCCATAGATAACAAAATTTATTGAAAGTTTAATATGTTGCCAGTTATAGAAATAATGAAATTGCCACTTAAAAATAATCCTTTTTGCATTACAGTTATGTCTTGAGGCAGTTAGGCCATGGGGAGCTCATTAAAAATGTAAGTATGACTGTTTAAACTTCCCAGTTAGCTTACGAACTATATGAACTATATTACTATAGGATTCAGAGATCAGTAAAATAATTTTTGAAATCGGGCTAAGTAGTTCCCGTGATTAACGCGTTTATAAGAAAGCAAACTCGTCATTATTATATTACAGTAGTATTGATAAAATTAAAAAAAAGCCATATTAAATAATATTGATTCCTTACTTGTGATATGATGAAGAAATCAAATAGAAAGTTAGTAAACACAGATAAATTACGGTGCATTTAGATCAAACGAGCTAATGCTCATTCTTACTTCACTATCAAGCTCAAACCTTCGCACGTCCTACGCATGTTATTCGCGCGTAACTAAATCTGTATTTTATAGTAGGACGCGTGAGAGATTAACACCCGTATTCACAAACGTTACTGTGAGGTATCATAGTAGGCATGGACGCATAGGGGTAGCAAAATCATTTCACAAACAATACTTAAGTGGTGAAGCGCACTATGCGCTCGATAAACTGAACGCACAGCTAAGCAACTTCGTTAGCTACTTTAGACAACGCATAGTAGACCAAAAACAGGCCACGTGTACAAAACGTGTGAAGTTATATTTTTTTGTCGTCTTAATTTGTTGTTACTTTCGACCTCAAAAGTCAAAAAGAAATTATAGCAGTGAAGAAGAATTCGTAATTATATCAACGATAGGATATTTGAACAAAGGACAATAATAACAAGAAAAGTGGTACGGGACTTTCAAGATCCTTATTTGATTACTATAGTTCGGAAGAGTTTAGAAAACGTTATAGATTTTCGAAAGATGTTGTTTATGGCTTGGCTGTGAGTTGAAGGCAACAGTCAAGTCCTCCCAAGCTTACTTTTTTAATTCAATATTTTTTGAATCAGTTCGCTTGTCTTCAATAATGGGTCGGTCTCGTACTAGAGCCACGATTAGTCCCCTTTCCGACGTGGTGAATGGTATTTTCTTAGAACTGGAATACAATTATGTACCTACTCATATTGTTTTATACGTCACTCAAAATTTTCGTTTAAATTTTCCTTAGTTTGCCAGTCAATATGCCATATCAAACCAAGTTAAAATTACATACATAATAGCAAAGTAATAACATAACAATGTTTAAACTTAGGTAATTTGTGAAGATAGTAAAACAAAATTTCTCTGACCACATTGCGTCCGTTACGTTTTTTTTTTTATTTCCAGTCACGTGGTGCTGCGACATTTTAAGTGTAAGCTTATTATATGAAAATTACCACGACAAATCAAATGAACAATGTTTCTAAACAAACGGTTTGAGGTTAATTGATTGTTAATTGATTGTCATTTACTCCTGTCAAACTCTACCATGAACTTAGCAATACAAATGGACCAATCACATGTCGCCATTTTACGCAGTGCGTTTGCTTTGCCAAGCATTACTTAAGTTTTGTCTATGAATAGAAAGGCTCGATGAATGGAACGCACTGAGAAGTGTTACCCTTAGCACAGTGTTGATGCTTTACTTCGGGAAGTACTGTTTGTGAATACGGGTGTAAGTGTAAACAGGCGTAGAGCATTCTTTCGTTGTTCTAAGTGCGTTCGAAAAGATTATATGCAATGTTCAAAATACTGAATAATACTGAATACGAGTTTTCGTTTACACTAAAAGTAAACGAAAGAATGCTCTTGCTCCAGCTCTAACTAGAGGTACTTAGACCTAGGGGTAGGGCTAGATAGAGATTGATAGAGCTTGTATCTTTTAGATGCCCGAAAACCGTGCGCTCTCCGGGCTATGTTCAGGCATCATAGAGGCGTACGATCTCTTCGCGGTCCCATCAGCGGTTGTCATATTCGTCGTGGAGGAGGTCTCTTACAATATATGCGACCAGAGGTTCCACGAATTTGAGATATCGGAGAAACGGCCCGACATTATGGTGAGATTTTTTTTGAAGTGTAACTTGAGAGTAAAATTTTAACGTCACGTCATGAAAAAGCGGCGATTTTTGGTACCTTTGGCTCTTGCCAAAGAAGTCTCACTTCTGACACATGTGGTCGGCACACACGCTCTTTTTTATTTACCTCATTTCAAATATAATATAGGATTTACATGAATGATGCAATCATAAAGTTATTCAAGAAAATTGTAATTCTATTTTTTCTAAGTGCAAAAAAAGTGTTTTATGTGGCATGTTAGCATCAATTAAAAATAAGCATGAATTTCAAAAATATTCCTATAAATAACTATCCAAATGATTAGATTTTCAGTTATTTTTTATGAGAGTAATTTAATTATTTGTTTCAGATTTATAGGAAAACGTTGGGCGAAATATATGAAGAGACTGAATTGAATGATAAAAAGCAACTTATTTTGTAAGTACACTTACATAGTATATTAAAAATATATAAGATAATAAAATAAATAATAATGTTTAAGATTATTTAAAATAAATAAGGAACGAAACTATAAGTAGGTATATACATAGTCTATTGACACAATAATCTATGAGAATTGTCGTCTAAAAATTTCCGAGTGCTATTGTAAAAATGCAAATTAACACCCTATTCCGGTGTAGTAAGGTTCAAAGTCACATGCGCTCATTATAGCGACATTGAGCGAGCGTGGTTTAGTCTAGTTCTGATTTCAGGGAGTTTATTGTTCAAACATTATTTTTCAGACTATGTTGCTGTTTATTCTCCCGTCCATGATTTACATATTGTTAGATGTAACTTTTGAGTTAATATTTTTGTGGATGAATAGTTGTCACTATTTCCTGTCTAAACATGCTTAGCTGTCGAATACTATAAATGCCGCTTTCCTTTGAATCGTGGCGCATTCGTACGAATCGTGCCTAGGGGCTCGGACATTGTTTGCACGATGCTTGACCCAACTACCCTCACTTTACTAATAGTCGTTGACTTGCTGCGATTTGTTATCAACTACCTACATCAATTAGGCAGTTGTGTAGAATCGCAGTACGTTCTTATTACATTCAAAGTAATATTTAACCCGGCACCTCGTGTTATTTCTTATAATATACTAGAGGTCCGCCCCGGCTTCGCCCGTGGTACATATTTCGCAATAAAAAGTAGCCTATGTCCTTTCTCGGGTATCAAAATATCTCCATACCAAATTTCATGCAAATTGGTTCAGTAGTTTAGGCGTGATTGAGTAACAGACAGACAGACAGGGTTACTTTCGCATTTATAATATTAGTATGGATTATTTCAGAGATGGCCAGCCAGTGGCGGTAGTTTACTACAGGTCGGGGTACGAGCCAGATCAGTATCCTTCCACTAAGGAGTGGGACGCCAGACTGCGCGTGGAAAGATCCTCGTATGTTATTTATTTCTTTACTAACTTTCCGCCAACGGCTTCGCCCACTTTGTCTAAAACCTATTAAATTGTATAATGAAATCATCCTCGAGAATCATGCTATCTAATAAAAAAAACACCATCAAAATCCGTTGCGTGGTTTTAAAGATTTAAGCATACATACAGAGAAAACTACTTTGTTTTATACTATGTAGTGATAGAAACTATTTTTAGTATACGTTGTTAATACCTATTCCTTTTTTTAGTAAATTGAGCAAGCTTTTAACTGTCCTATTCATAGTATACTAGCTGCGCTTCGCGGTTTCACCCGGGTGACTCCGCTCCTGTTGGTCTTAGCGTAATGGTATATAGCCTATAGCCTTCCTCGATAAATGGGCTATCTAACACCGAAAGAATTTTTCATATCGGACCAGTAGTTACTGAGATTAGCTAATATTATAAATAATAGTTATTATAATAAAGCGGAAGAGTTTGTGTGTGTGTGTTTGAACGCAATAATATATTAGTATAGATGAAATGTTATATAATGTCTCGCCTAAATGTACTTGTTTTTCCCATAAATTACAACATTTGTCCGTAAACTGAGCGTCCTTTTGTCCAAAATTACATTCTCTGTATAGACAGAGACAGAGACAGAGATTGATAGCAATCTCTCTATCTACAGAGCGATAAAATGCCCCTCCATCCACTACCAACTGGCGGGCACTAAGAAGGTGCAGCAAGCTCTGGCCGCGCCCGGCGTGCTTGAAACATTCATGTCAGAAGGTGCGATGACGTCACGAGTGCGGGATATATTCACGGGCCTGTACTCGCTTGACTTCGACGATAATGGGGAAAGGGCCGTGGAAATGGCGCTCGCTGATGCTGAGAAGTGAGTATGACGTGACACACGACATCTCAAGACATCACACGTGACACATGATAGCACACGTGACATGACATCACACGTGACAGTAGCATCACATAACATAGATGAGTTATATGACGCTCGTCGTCCCACATGACATCATACGTGAAACATGACATCACACGAGAACTTGATATCACACCTGACATTAGCATCACATAAGATACATGAGTTACATGACGCTCGTTGTCCGACATGACACTCGACATCACACGTGACATAAGATATCACACGCGACACACGTCATCACACGTGACACATGACATTACATGTGATGATACATGACGCATGTCGTTTTATATATACTATATCATTGTGTACAAGTATGTATATTTATTACAGGTTCGTCTTAAAACCGCAACGCGAAGGTGGCGGTAACAACTTGTATGGAGCTGATGTAAAAGAAGCGTTGTTACGGATGAGGCACAGTAGAGAGAGGGCTGCTTATATACTTATGGAGAGAATATTACCGCCTTTGGTAAGTTATATATTTTTGTTTATGTTAGACTAGCGGTCCGCCCCGGCTTCGCCCGTGGTTCATATTTCGCAATAAAAGGTAACCTATGTTCTTTCTCAGGGTCTAAAGATTGTCTGTGCCAAATTTCATAAAAATCGGTTGAGAGGTTTAAGGGGGAAGGCGTAACAGACAGACAGTTACTTGCGCATTTATAATATTAAGTAGGGATTTAAGAAACATAAACTCTCGAATAACATACACAAACAATAACCGAAACACTCGTACATATTGACAAACAACGATCCTCCTCTTTTTTTTAAAGTCGGAAAATTGTGCACAAACGAAGGAAAACAAGTCACAATTCAACATATAAAATTTGTTTCGATACTATAATCTTGTGTGTTTGTTACCATCTATTTTTCATTCGTCTATCTTGATATGTAAATAGATTGACTCAGCAATACTAAAAATAATTACCTATGTATACTAAAATATGATTTTTTTTTCTCTTGTTTGATTTTACGCCAGTATTTAGAAATGAAAGGTTTTAACGGATTTTAAACCCGATTTATTCATTATGTATTATTATCCCAACGTTTCGCACACTGCAACAAGTGGTCACGGGGACGGAGCTAAATTCCGTTACAATCTTTAATTTTTTATCATTATTTTTCAGGTATCTGGGTACGTAGTGCGTCCAGGTGCAACCGTGCCGCCGCCTTTGAGTGATTTGGTGTCAGAATTGGGCATTTTCGGCGTCATCATTGGGTATGTAAAAACGTTTTTATTTAGAAATTTTTATGTTCTGCCGGGAAAGAAATATTTTGTTACTTTATAAATGAGAAGTTTTTTATTCAAGTACTTATCAGCTATATCGCCTTTAGCACACCTACGCATTCGCGTGCGGCAGCGAAACAACGAAAAAACTGTCAGTAGTATGGAAGGTTTTCGCATATGATATGTCTCACTCTAGCACATAGATAGATGAAATAGTTGCGTCCTTGTCAGTATTGTTTCGCAAGGAACTGCGAAATGGCTGTTACACAGACGCTTAAGTTTCGCTAGTCCCGTATTATACGCAATTGGACACGCAGTTTATAAAAATACGTACAAAAAAGAGGTAGCATGGAGAAAACTTCAGACATGGAGAAAATTACAATGGCATATCATTGCGAAAAAGTTGCGAAAACATTGCTGTGTACTAACATTCCGCAGATATTTCGCTACGCAGTAGTTTCGCAGAGATTCGCTGCCGCATACGAATGCGTAGGTGTACTAACGGCGTATAGAAAAAAAAATGACAATTGATATTAAGCCCGTTACCTTCTCTTTATTCGCCTTTTTGAAGTAAAACTTTTTTAGGCGCGTTGAGACTAAAATTTCAAGGTCGCGCCATGGCATTACCGTCCCGTCATGGAGTAAGGCGACAATTTTGGTATCTTTGAGTCTTGCCAAAGAAGTTTCACTTCTGACATGTGCTCACACACGCTCTTTTTTGTATTTTTATTTTATCTATTTTCCATTTTACTAAAATAAATCATGATTATTTTATACTATCAATCAGATCGATTTGTTTTTATATTCACTAAAACAAATTCTGCGTGAATTTCTAGATTTTTTTTTTTGTAATTTGGTTTTTCTTAATGTTTTTTTTCTTTTTTTCTCTAGGAACAAAGATAAGATATATTGCAACCGTCAAGTTGGTCACATGTTGCGAACTAAACTAGCGGACGCGAACGAAGGGGGCGTGGCCGCGGGACTCGGCGCTTTGGATTCACCATATTTACTTGATTTATAATAAAACATGATATTATATTCAATAATTTTCTGCTTTTTTCTTTTATATATTTATAAAAAAAAAAATATGATGTTTATATGGGTGTATGTGGGAATTGCATTTCATTGATATTTCTTATTCAATAAAAAATGATTTTACTATGTTCAAAATGTTATTGCATTGAACTATGTATAAATAGTATTTTTTATGTTGTATAAAATATGAGGTTGGTATTTGGGACAATATAAGACGCATTTTTCGAGGCCATTTTTTCTAATAATAGAGGAAACATAATGTAACCAAAAATATGCGTCTATATTTTTTTATTATTCAAGTCACTTTAATTGCAATAGCTGTCCTAAAAGAGTTGCGTACGTAAGTACGTATGTGCGCGTTTTATTTATAAAGAACTAGCTTACCGCCCGCGGCTTCGCACGCTAAAACCTATTGAATTATATATGTACTAAAACCTTCCTCTTGAATCACTCTATCTATTAAAAAAACCGCATCAAAATCCGTTGCGTAGTTTTAAAGATTTAAGCATAGAAAGGGACATAGGGACAGAGAAAGCGACTTTATTTTATACTATGTAGTGAAGAAAATATATATACCTATAAATCTTTTTACATTTATTTGCCTGGAGCGAATGTACTTTATTGTATTGACTTATTATAACTCAATAAATTCCTATGATATTTTCTGTTTTGATGTTTTAAGATTGGTTGTTAATTATTGCGTATTCGTTTTTTTCACAGAACAGTAAGAACATAATAGAAGTGCGATGTGGGCGTGGCCCACGTGTCACTAGTAAGGTAAGATCACCTAACTCGCTCTCAGTTGTGCGCAGAAAAATATTCGAGTCGGTTGTCAACTGTCAAACCTTATTTCCATATTTATTCATTATTTAGAGCGTGTTGTTCGGTATTAGAGTGGAAAAATGATAGCAGACGAAATAATATCAGCAATCGAGGCATTTCATACCATCGGTAAGTCTTATTTTAATTTATTTTAAATATATTTTATGTTACAACTTCGCTTGTCGTAATTTGTCAAAAATTTATAAAAACATTAAGTCAAAATGAACCTTAATCCATAAGAAATAAGTACTAATATAGATTGAACAGCAAACAAGACTTTCTGGAATATTATTGCAATAAACAAACGAATGTCGGATTAGTGATGCATGTGGCGCATATCGACAGTATCGATACTTTCGAAAAGACAAACATTATAAATATTAAATTTTATTCTATTTTTCCTTAGCTTTCATTTGTCCTATTTATTTATAGATTTTCGAAAGAGCCCAATTTAAAAGAGAAATGGATAATAAATGCAACGTGACGAGTTAACTGGATGCCGAACAGCAATAAGCAGTCTAACAAAGGCCACCGATATATCAAACCTACGGCAGTTCCAAGATTTAAAATAATGCATATTTTCTGTTTGTTTTGTAAATATAGATTTATACTATTCTATTCCGTTTTTTATTTAAATATAATAATATGAAAAGACGTACTTAGTAGTAATAAACATACTCCAAAATGTGACACATTATCCTATGCACAAAGAATGATGATGATCTATGAAAGAAAAAAAAATTGCACAAAAATAAATTTATTTGTGAATTATCGATAACAAGGCTGACATCCCTTAGAGCATAGCATCAGGTTAATGTCAAGTTAATGTCATTAATTTATTTATTTATTTATTTAAGCCTTTATTGCTGATACAAACATACATATAAAACTAAATATTCTATCTTAAACACTATTATTTAACACATCGGATTTTCCGGTTTGTTGATCAGCGTGTCTTGTGACACATAGGCCTCTTCCAGCCGCTTCCACTCATTCCTATCCTTCGCATATCTGGTCCATACTGTTCCACCAATCTTTTTAATATCATCTAACCATCTCTTCACTTGTCTACCTTTTCTTCTTTTACCATCACGTGGTTGCCATTCTGTTAATATTTGGGTCCATTTGGTTTTACTATCCCTAGTCATGTGTCCCGTCCATCGCCATTTTAGTTGCCTTATTTTCTTTATTATATTTTCCACCTTGGTTATGGAACTTATTTCTTCTGCTGTTTTACGATCTTTAAGTGTTACGCCTATCATACTTCTCTCCATTGCCCTTTGACATGATCTAAGTTTTAAAAGATGTCTTTGAGTTAGTGCCCATGTTTGGCACCCGTATGTAAGGCATGGCAAAATACATGAGTTGAACACTTTTCTTTTCGATATCATTGGAAAATATTTACTTTTAAATATTTCTTTTAATGACCAATATTTGTTCCACGCGTAAGACACCCTTCTCTCTATTTCTAACTCTGACTGGTCCTTAAATGATATTAATTGCCCCAAATATGTGTAGCTTTTCACGTATTCAATTGTTTCACCTTGAATTTCGATCGGTATTTCTTCCCTATTAGTCATCACCTTTGTTTTAGCTTTATTCATCGTAAGTCCAACTTCAACACTCTTATCTTCCAGCTGTTTTAACATATGTTGAAGCGCATTACCACTGTCGGAAATTAATACCAAGTCATCCGCAAACCTTAGATGATTAAGTTTTTTACCATCGATATTTATACCCTTATTGTCCCAGTTTAATTGCCTGAATATGTTTTCCAATACGGCCGAAAAAAGTTTTGGGGATAAAGGATCTCCCTGTCTTACTCCTCTAGCTATCGGAAACTCTTCACCAACTGTTTCTAGTTTAACTTGTGCGCTACTATTCGTGTATACGTTTCTAATTATGCGGATGTATTTCTTTGGCACACCCTGATGCACTAGTGACCTCCAGAGCGAGTTATGTTTTATTGAGTCGAATGCTTTAGTATAGTCGACAAAAGCGATGTACAAAGGTTTGCAGTATTCCTGACATTTTTCTACAAGCTGTTTTATGACATGCATATGGTCGACCGTTGAAAAGCCCGCTCTAAAGCCAGCCTGTTCCATAGGTTGTTGTTCGTCTAAGAGTGCCGTTATTCTTTTCAATATCAATTTAGAAAATACCTTGTAGATATTTGACATGAGACTTATAGGCCTATAGTTCCCAATAACGCCCCTATCTCCTTTCTTATGCAGCAGAATAATTATACTCTTAGTCCATAAAGATGGTATATCCTCTGTTCTTAAGACGGTGTTGTATAATTTTGTAAGTTTTTTTAGGTTTTCTCGTTTGGTAAGTGAAACTTTGATCATCTCATTTGTTACATAGTCTGGTCCGGGGGCTTTGTCATTTTTTTGGCTTAATATAGCGTTCTCTACCTCTGATTGTAGGAAATCTGGTATGTCTTCTATGTCATCACAATCGATATTTACATTATTTTCTGAAATATTATCTGCCGCGTAAAGTTTTCTATAAAAGTCAGTTGCAGTTTTCATTATATCTTTTCGTTTTGTGGTTGATTTTCCTAATTTATTCTTAACATCTGGTATCCATTTTTTTGTTTCGGTCAGTTCTTTTAAAGCTTTTTTGATTCCACCTGTCCTTTCTATGTGATAGTTTAAAATTTTTGTTCTACGTTTCTTTCTGTCCTTCTTAATACTATTACTTATTCTTTTACTTATTTCCGAGATTGCTTTTAGGGTTTGTTGGTCTTTTCTATGTTTTAAAAGCTGTCTTCTTTTGTCAATTAGGTTTTTAGTTTCATCAGACATACAAATTTTCTTTGGTTTAGAATTAATTTTATTGAATAGAGGTCCAAAAATTTCGGTTATTTTTTCAATATATTTTTCTTCAGTTAAATTTTTAGCTTTATTTGTGAAATGTTGCTTTGCTTTTAAATGTGCTGTTATATTGAATTTGTTTCTGCTTTTTCTTGGTTCGGTTTTATTTAGAGTTGCTCTCACCATTCTGTGATTAGTATTAAAATTAAACTGGTTCAAAATGTTTATATCTTGAAATGCTTTTCTATTGTTTGAAGTTATGTAGTCTATTTCATTTTTGTATGATCCATCGGGAGACAGCCATGTCCATTTTTTGTTAGGATTTTTTTTTTTGAAGAAACTGTTCATAAATGCGAGATTATTTTCAAGTGCCATATTAATCATCCTATTTCCATTTTTACTCCTTCTACCAAAACCGTATTTGCCTAGTATTTTTTCTTCCCCTGGTTGTTGTACGCCTATTCTACCATTAAAATCTCCCATAACTATAATGTTTTTATGTGCGTCTTTCAAAACTAATGATAGTTGTTCATAGAAAAGGTCTTTAGTATGATCTTCATGCTGTTCAGTAGGAGCATATATTTGAATAATAGACCACATATTTTTGTACCCTTTCAAATGCATATTAAGAATAGCTATTCTCTCCGAGATTCCCTTGAATTCAATTATATTTCTTTTTAAATATTTTTTAACTATGAAGCCTACACCATAACTTCCTTTTGTTTCTCCCTTATAAAATAATAAATAATCATTGTGTTCTTCAATACGTTCTCCTAATCTTCTCGTTTCGCTTAGTCCTAATATGTCCCATTTTATTTTTGTAAGCGCTTCTTCTAGTTCTATTAATTTTTCTTGTGTTCTTAATGTTAGGCAATTTAGGGTGGAAATATAAAATTTGTTGTATCCTTTTGGTTTTATTTTATTATTATCTGTTATTAGAGCTGGAAGGGATTGGTCATTATCCCCCACGGAGACCAACCGGCTTGGGGGCGATATGGAGTTTATTTTGTTAATGTCGTTAAATTGTTTTGTCTTGTTTGTTGTGTTCTTCCGGTTTCCGACGTGTATTAGTTGCTATTCTTTATTTAAATCTGACGTTGATTGCGATCTGTTCCTATACATTCGTTCAAATGCATTTATTTTATTAATTTTTGGTCTAACATCATTGACGTCGGTAGGTGTCTTTGGTGAGTTGGATTGCTCTCTCTTCCTTTTATCACGTGACGTCCCTACATCATCTTTGACCACTAGTTTGTCGTGCTGAATAAATGCTATTCGACCCTTTTTCCGTTCTTCTTTTAGTTGTCATTAATTTAGAGTGACACAAATTTCAACCTTATCTTTATGTGTTGTGGTTCAAAGTTATATGTATTGAAAACCAACGCCCTCTGTTGTCGAATAGCTGAATGTTTTCGAATTTGGAATTTCTGAGCAAAGAGAAACAGAACAGCTAATATACCTAGGGATGTTATACTAAAATAAACCGTAACCTGGTGCGTGAGGGTACATATTGAAATACTGAATTTATAACCTAAGTCAGTTTTTACTCAAATTAAGCTGTCCAATCAAAGGCATAGTTTACTTGTAGTGTACTGTATAACTATCGGTTTAAATGTGTGGGTTTGGCGACACTGGTTTTCATACTAATTATGACATTATAGCACTTCTATTATGTTCTTACTGTTCTGTGGTTTTTTTTTATATTTTTATGCAATTATTGTAATTTTTATGGAGATTTGTTAAGTAAAATTTCGACATATTGTATAATAAATATATGTATAGAAAAAGGTACTTATTGCGTTGCCTGTTTTGTTATATTGTTAAACATACAAATTGTACACTGTATATTTTTTCATATCGTAATTATATTATAAATACTATATAGATTTAAATCTTGACTTGTACTTATGCTTTTCGTATTTTCATTAAACATTCCTAAATCTAATGTAAATGCCATGTAATTTATATAGAAATTGTGAATTTATATGCAAATATATGTTTGTTATGGTATACTTAGGTTTACGCACATAAAATTGTATAAGTGCATAGTTCTAAGAAAATCCACGGTGATGTCGGTGCTATTTTGGCATATAAAATCGTTTTAGAAATGTAGAAAATGGAAATAAATATTTGAATACCAATTTTGTGTTTTTCTTTTTCCTTCATTTTGGGCCGATTTTTCTATCCTTGGCTATAAAACTTCTATTTAAAATAACATACATTATCAACAAAATGATATAAGAATGAGAACTTCTTCCGTTGTTCTTAGTCCGTTCGAAAAGATTCTATGTACCTAATGTTTTAAGTAATACTGAATAACACTGAATACGAGTTTTCGTTTACACTGAAAAATCTTAAACTGAACAACACTGAAGACGAGTTTTGAGTTAAAAGATCACGATGCTCTAATTCTAGCTCTATGTTTGTTTGATGTAAATGCACCGTAACGCAGAGTAGCTTGGCGAAGCATTTTCTCCACGAAGCAGCTCGTTCCTGTGGCTCGTTCTATGTAGACGTGCTCGGCCGAGGAAAGCGTTGCTTTCGAGTCATCATCATCATCATCATCATCAGCCCATATACGTTCCCACTGCTGGGACACGGGCCTCCTATGAGGGTACAGGCTACATAATCCACCACGCTGGCCAAGTGCGGGTTGGCGGATGACACATGTCGTCGAACTTTTTAATTCTTCGACATGTCGGTTTCCTCACGATGTTTTCCTTCACCGTTCGAGCAGTGGTGATGTTACAACATGCGCAGATAAATTGAAAAATCAATTTATTTCCTGCGCGCTCGCCTGGTCTCGAACCACGGACTTATCGATTCGAAGTCCGAGGTCTCACCACTGAGCCACCACTGCTCTAGAGTCTCTGCTTTCGAGTAGGTACCTACAATCTGTTTGCAAGAGGGCCCACTACAATTTGTATTCAACTTACAAGATTATTTTGGTAATATTCTATTATAACAAAGATACGAAGTCTTAAAATGTATTATGTACCTATAGCTCCTATAGCTTAAGTACTCGGACACTCGGTTACTATCAAACTGTATGTAAAATAGCTAAAGTTCATTTTTGAAAAAAAATATCAGCTTTATAAAGCTGATATTTTTTAAAGTACGCTGTGCTTGTGAAATTACCTAGTGAATACGTATGCGAAGAGATTTTTTATCCACTCAATCTACTAAAATAACTAATATACTTAGTATTGTACTCGCTGCATAAATCTATACGAATATTACAAAGCTGAAGAGTGTGTTTGTTTGTACGCGCTAATCTATTAAACTATTGGTCCGATTTGAAAGATTATTTCGTTGTTCGATAGCCCATTTATCGGGGAAGGCTAGGCTATAATATCATCATGCTGAGACCAACAACTGTGGAGCACTGCTGGTAAAACCATATATACTTTTACCGATTATACTCACTGCAAGCAATAAATGATCAACATGGTTGCATTAATTTTATCGTGTTGTCTTGGCTATTCATATACCTAGAGGTGGTCCGCGTTTAGTATGAAATCAACGTGCTCGAAACTAAAAATCGTAAGCGCCATTCACATTTTTATCAAAAAGTGAATGAGAATATTTAGTATTTTCTAAATCTAAAACAGTCAAGAAATCGAGAAGGTAAATACCTATTTATGTATTAGTGATTTTATAGGAATTATTATCGTAAAATACGTTTGTAATGAGCATTTATATGATATTTTAGAGGTAACTTCAGGATTTTTTTATATCGAGCAAAATATTTCCAATCGTGTTTTGGAAACAGTCATCCCATCACACATACGTTCTGTAAGTAATACATATTCGAAATTTCAGTGTGAAAAAACTTCAATATTTTCAATTATAGCTCATAGAAAACAGTCCATTTTGCCGTTTTCACCTACTAAGGGCCCTTAAGATACTGTAATCCATAATAATATTATAATTAATGCGAAAGTAACTCTGTCTGTCTGTCTGTTACTCAATCACGCTTAAACTACTGAACCAATTTTCATGAAATTTAGTATGGAGATATTTTGATACCCGAGAAAGGACATAGGCTACTTATTATACCGGGAAAATGACGCAATCCCGGAAATCTCACAGGAACGGGAACTATTTTATTTAAACAATATGATACTATGCGGGTTTTTCTTTGACTGCGCGGGCGAAGCCGCGGGCGGAAACCTAGTATTTTATATTAGAGAATCTTAACTTAAAATATGATAGTATCTTCACCGTGTGTGATACGCTTTAACGAAATCGGGTCAGCCATTCTCGAGTTATGCGCTTCCCATACATTTTTATCACTACTGACTACATATAACATAATAGGTATAAAACAAAGTTGCTTTCTCTGCCTATGTCCCTTTGTATGCTTAAATCTTTAAAACTACGCAACGTATTACGATGCGGTTTTATTTAATAGATAGAGTGATTCAAGAGGAAGGTTTATGTATATAATTTATTAGGTTTTAGACAAAGCGGGCGAAGCCGCGGGCGGTAATCTAGTATTATATTATATTATTTGTTAGAGAAATGAAACAACATTAACATTCACTATTTTATTACATATTCACAATAAACAATCTAATCCCCGTTTAGAAGTACTCCGTGTATTTGGGGTGTTTGTTTTTGAAGGCGAGGCCAGTGTCACCGGCTTCCTTGTTGTAGCCTTGCGCGAACTGAAGTTGTGGGTGAGAGTATACAACCTGTTTAAAATAAATAATCTTAATATATATAAATCTCGTGTCACAATGTTTGTCCTCAATGGACTCCTACACCACTTTACCGATTATAATAAAATTCGCACACCATGTGCAGTTCGATCCAACTTGAGAGATAGGATAGTTTAAATCTCAAATCGTTTTGGAGAAAGCGGGCGAAGCCGCGGGCGGTAAGCTAGTATTATTATATAGTACAATATATCACTTGAATAAACCGTTGCAAGAGGAATATTTACATGTATAGCAGTAAGTAATTTACATGTATCTATACTAATATTATAAAGCTGAAGAGTTTGTTTGTTTGAATACGATAATCTCAGGAACTACTGATCCGATTAAAAAAAATCTTTTGGTCTTAGATAGCCCATTTATCGAGGAAGGCTAAGACCAATAGGAGCGGAGCAATACGGGAAAACCGCAGGGCACAGCTAGCAAGTTATACATATAGTTCCAGTTAGAAAACCTCTAAAGTAAAGTTTTTGTATGTTGTATTGTTTCTTATCGTTTTTTGCGAAACAAAGTTTTTGCTATTAATTAATTACATATTATTTCCTTTAAGTACGTATCGGCCATAGCTACATAGACTACTATAGATAGACTAACAGTCCCCTAAAAATCATCAAATAATGAAAGAGCGGCATTTATTCATTGAAATTATCACATTATTTTGTGGCAGTAACATTCAAAGTCTGTATCGCTCATTACAAAACTATGCCTAATACACACGTGAACAGAGTTTTCCTTCGGACAATTTTTGACCGTGATTGTGACTTTATTATTTATCTACACTAATATTATAAAGAGGAAAACTTTGTTTGTTTGATTGTAATGAATAGGCTTATAAACTACTGGACCGATTTTAAAAATTATTTCACCATTCGAAAGCTACATTATCCACGAGTAATATAGGCTATATATTATCACGCTAAGACCAACAGGAGCGGAGCCACGCGGGTGAAACCGCGCGGCACAGCTAGTTGTACATATATCAATTATTTGCAAGAGAAAAAGTCGGTAGTAAAGTAGTTTTGATAAAAATTGGTCAACCCACAAAATGAGCTCGGATTTTTTAAATTTAACTGATTTACTGTTATCTTACTAATAAATGCGAAAGTTTTTATATTTGATCGTTACTCTTTCACACGCAATAACTACTGAACCGATTTTCATGAAATTTGGCACAGAGTGTACCTTGGTTTACATACATAGGATATGTATCGAAAATCCCATGGAAACGGGAACTATGTGAATTTTCTTTGACTACGCGGGCGAAAAGGTAGTTTCTTTATATATTTTACCTGGTTATACGCATGCATATCATCTGCACTAGTTATCAATTCGGGCACATCAGTTCTCGGTATGTTGAACTGATTCATGAATATGTGCTTGCTGTTTGTGAATATCATCCTCTGGTCGGCCCATTCGACTTCACGTGGCAGCCTCCAGTCCTTCAGTTTGGGCTCGTCCCTGTGTGTGTATTGGTCGAAGTCTATACGCTCAATGTCTTCTACAACCTGGAATTATTTTAGAATATAAATTAGCTATTTGGTTTAGAAATTAAAGATTTTAACGGATTTATTCATTATATTATTATCCCGACGTTTCGTACGCTCGCTGCAAAGTGTATGAAACGTCGAGATAATAATGTATTGAACATCATTTTAAAGAATAGACATTTTAAACGAATGATGGTTTGAATCCCATCCTGTTATCAAATCCTACTAAAATTATGAATGCAAAATTTGTGAGGAAGTTTGTGATCTTACACAAATACTACTGTAATACTATTTTATACACTATAGGCTACAATTACAATAAAATTTGTTATTTAGGTAGCTGAAGAGTGAAGACCCATAATAAGACTTAGGCTACATTTTAAGCCGAAAATCCCACAGGAACTTAAGCTATACGGGTTTTTTCTTTCTAAACGTGGTTGAAGCCGCGGGCCGGAAATTTTATCACTACATAGTATAAAACAAAGTCACTTTCTCTGTCACTTTGTATGCTTAAATCTTTCAAACTACGCAACCGATTTTGATGCGGTTTTTTTTAATAGATAGAGTGATTCAAGAGAAAGGTTTTAGTATATAATTTATTAGGTTTAAGTCCAAGCGGGCGAAGACGCAGGCGGTAAGCTAGTAATAAAATATAACTGTGTGTGTTATGCTGAGCGGTTACCTGATTTGGCTCCACTTTTCGGCTTCGTCTTGCATTTATTGTACTTGTATTGTTTTGTTTTGTGTTGTATTGTTTTAATTTTATTATTGTATTGTGTGTTAATTGTGTTTGTCAATATTGTGGAGTCAAATAAATGATTTTCTTTCAAATAAATACTTACCACTTCAACCTCACCACCGCCGGTCCAGTCGTACACAAGCAGTTCCGCGTGTGTGGATATATCGCGCAAGTACTTGTTCTTGTATTGACGCTCCATTTCTTGGAGGAACGGCACGGTGAGCGCTTTGCCCTCGACTTCGTGTTTGTGGCCGCGCTTTTTTACTGCTTCTACAACCTGTGGTTTTAATTTAATTATAAACACTAGCTGCCAATAGTCATAACAATAGGTATGATACAATCAAAACTTATTGGTCTTACCACAAAACAATTAAAACACAGTCTAACTTTAAGGTATCTGTCACTTTAACAGTTATCTGTGTGAAATATGACACAACCAGATTAAAGAGAACCCGCACTTAAAGTTAAACCCTGTCTAAAGTTTTTCGTGGTAAGACAGTATGACTTTAAAAGTGAATAACAGGTTTATTATTTTAATTTATTATGTTTGTTAAGTTTAAAACCAAAATTTACTTTTTATTCAATCTTTGATAGCTTCTGACTTAATTACAGCTAAACATTATCACTAAATAGTATAAATCTTTAAAAGTACACAACAAAAATATTGATGCATCTTTTTAATATATTGAGTCAAATTATTTCACAAGCAAACTGAAGCAAATTTATATATTTACACTAATTTATTACTAAATATTATGTTCCAATGAGAATGTAATCAATACATTTCAACAACCTAAGAAATAATCTATACATATAATAAATCTGTAGAAGGCTCAATTCTGTACATTGAAAATATTGAAAAAATAAATAGCAGGGGGTGTTACTGGATCGATACCAAACCCAAATATGTGATTAAAAAATTTTTTGTCTGTCTGTCTGTCTGTCTGTATGTTCAGGCATCACGTGAAAACTAACGGTTCGATTTCGATGAAACTTGGTATAATTATACTTTATTATCCTGGGCATAAAATAGGATACTTTTTATCCCGGAAAAATACGTAGAAAAAAAATAAACTTTTCTTAATTTTTCCGCGCGGATGGAGTCGCGGGCGGAAGCTAGTTAATAATATAAACAACTGCTGGAAATTCATACCTTATCTACTGGTATATCTAGATAGATGACCAAATGAGGACGCAGCAAATCTTCAATGGTTGTGTTCCTCAGTTCATAGTACACAGAACGGACACCCTTGCTGATGTACTTCTGGGAGAACATTGCCTCCAAGAATACAAAGTCGGAGTAAGGGGATCGCTCCAATACCACACCCTGGCCAGTGTTCAACAAATGAGCCACCGCATCAATATACTGGCTGTATCTAGCCATGTACATCATGATTTGGTAGTTACCAGCCAAGCGATGATTAGGTGTCATGTTGAATTCTATGTGCTCAAAGCTTCTAGCGTCCTCTGGCAACTTATTGTTAAAGGTCCGCAGATCGACTCCCTGTTGAATGTAATGGATGTCCATGTTGGCTTCAGGGAAATGCTTCATACCAAGGTCTTCTGCAAGCGCGGCCGCAAATTCAGTCTTGCCAGCCGCCACTGGGCCCTCGACGACGACTACTTTGGTGTTCTCATCGAATCTATGAGTAGTTCTGTCGAAAAGACTACGTAACCAAGTGTAGTCTTTGTTAACATAATCGAATGGTGCGGGCTTAGGTGGACGAGGGGGGAAAGATTCCCTCAAAGTTTTTCCACTGATATTCCGCTTTTGCAAGATGGTACATCCTGCGATCTTGCCACCCTGAGCAGGGCTGATCACCTTCACAAATGTAGTTCGAATAAGTGTGGCCATATTGCTGTGAAATTAAAGGCTGTGTTTTTTACAATGCATTGAGTTCGAACGGTGTGTATTTAATTTACTTACCTCAAATTAATTCATAATAAAAAATCGAACTAGAAGTGTGACATAACACCTCTGTTTGATGACAGTTCTAAATTTGACAATTGACATTCGTTTCATAGACAATACTATAACTTCGTTTTATCTGTATTCAATTTTTGTTTATCGTATTTTTCGTCGTTATTGTCTGGCTAACGAAAGATGAGACTGGCTTTTTATTTCGAAAATTTATATGGCAGCACTTATAATTACGTAATTGTCAATAAAACCTGAGTTGTTGATGTGTCAAAGTGAAAATTATTTCCGCAATTTTAGTGATTTCTAATTGAAAACGAGACGAAAACATTGAAAAGCGACTTAAAAAAGGTTCTTTTTACTATGATTAGTAAATTTGAAAAGAAACAAGTTTTACTATAAAAGCGTGTTATAAACAGGAAATTACTGCCTTGATCTCTAACTTTCTTTCCAAAGCGCATTTTATAACTTGGACGAGACCATGTTAAAACTGAGTCTAACAAAAGTATAAACCTATGTATAGTCTATGGTACAGTGGGTACAATCGATTCCTAAACGAAACGTAAAATGTCAGATTTCCTTTCAGTGATGGCATATGTCAAAAGCCATGTGGATAAATAATTGAAAACAAAATAAAATTAAAAACCACGATATTCTAATCTTTTGTTCAATATTTAATATAGTTTTTCAAAATGGAAGTGGAAAATATTAATGTAGATGAATTTCTACCAGCAAAAAATCCGATAAAGCTGAAAAATCTCAAGCGTCCCGCAGATTCTGAAGGCGGTGATGGTATGGACGTAGAACAACAGAATGGCGCTGAAACTAAAACAAAACGTAAGCGATCTAAAGCAAAGAGACCGAAGAAGAGCGCAGAACCCAATGAAACTAAAGTAAATATGCGAAAAGTAGCAGTTCCAGCTCACAGGTATAACCTAGAAATTTGCTGTTAATTTTATGTTAGACTAGCTGTGCCGCGCGGTTTCACCCGCGTGGCTCCGCTCCTGTTGGTCTTAGCGTGATAATATATAGCCTATATTACTCGTGGATAATGTAGCTTTCGAATGGTGAAAGAATTTATAAAATCGGTCCAGTAGTTTATGAGCCTATTCATTACAATCAAACAAACAAACAAAGTTTTCCTCTTTATAATATTAGTGTAGATTAGTTCAATTCTATTGAGTACAAGGTTACGGTTCTGGTAAATTTTAATGTTTAAGACCTTTTTTTTAAATAATAAACAGGGACTTACATTGATACTAACATAAAAATAAGAATAAAATTTGTGAGTACCTAAAACTTTTTTGATTATGTTTATTTTTATAGATACACACCATTAAAAGAAAATTGGTTGAAGATATTCACACCGATTGTGGAGCACCTGCTTTTACAAGTCAGATTCAACACAAAAACGAGGAATGTAGAAATTAAAATTGGGCCAGAAACAAAAGATATTGCAAATCTACAGAAAGCTGCAGATTTTGTTAAGGTATATATTTTGTTATACTTTTTTAAGCTATTGCATAGCTTCTATCGCGGGCCTAGAGTGCGGAGACCAAATCGAGAAATACTGTAACGAAAGAACCTCATGGTCCATCCCGGCAGGCAGAAGTGTGGCTTGAAGGCATAGCATGCAATAGCTTTACCGCGGCAGCCCCCGAGTGTCACACGTCGTTTTTAAGGTTTGCTATTACATGCTACATAAAGAATTCTAGTTGTAATAAACTTCAGCTAATTGGAAAAGTTAAAGAAGTTACCTTTATCCTTATCTTACTGAGAAATAATTAAATTAATGCAAACTTAGAAATTGATTAAGAAAAAGCAAAACAGTTGTTTTTCATAGTTTCCTTATGGAAATAAATAATTGCAATAATTTGGTTTATAGATTTTATAATAATATTATATATCAGATTGTTTTAAATAAATAGATACAGTAAAGAAATTCATGCAATCAAGTTTTATATTGTAGATAGGAGATTAATACCTCTTAATCCAACTACAGTAGAATCCTTTTATTGTGACTCCGGTTATATTGAGCAACCGCTTATTATGACGTATTATACAGCAAAGTTTTGGTTTTCATAAAAAATTCTTAATAAAAGTCGGATAAAATGACTTTGTTTCTAGTGACCAATTTTTAATGAATTGTCCGGTTATACTGACCGAAATGAATAAAAACTTTCAACACTAGTTTCTGTTTGGGAAAATTATGATATCCGTCAACACTTTATTTTTTTGAGTCTCAATGTGTAGGCATCTCTATTTTGTTTCTCTGTATTAAATACTAACAAAAACAGGAGATTGTTTATTTTCTACAAAATGCTTTGTATGACGTCTGTTTATTATGACGTGTTTGATATTCCCCTTCAATGTCATTATAAACGGATAGTTCAACAAATTTAAATGTATTTTATTACTGTTTCAGGCTTTCGTCTGTGGGTTTGAAGTGGAAGACGCACTAGCACTGCTCAGGCTTGACGATTTATTTGTAGAGACCTTTGAAATTAAAGATGTTAAAACGTTACAAGGCGATCACCTCGGCAGAGCTATAGGTAGATTAGCAGGCAAGGCCGGTCGTACCAAATTCACCATAGAGAATGTGACAAAGACAAGAATAGTGTTGGCAGACTCAAAAATTCACATTTTAGGCAGTTATCAGAACATCGCTCTGGCAAGACGGGCTATATGCAACCTTATCATGGGATCACCTCCTTCGAAAGTGTACGGAAATTTGAGGAATGTTGCGAAGCGAGTGGCGGAGAGATTTTAGCTAATAAATATATTTATCCAAATGTTTTTTCTTTTATTTGTAAAATATATTTTAACCTTTTAACCGCCTACGTCGGATTAATCCGAAAAATATTTTCGGGCCCATTTCGCCAGAGTCGTATATTTACGACCAAAATATCACTGCTCGTTTAATCAGCTTTTTTATTTAATTACGCTGCATTCTGTCAAAAATATGTTTATATTAGGCAAATAGTTAACTAAGTAATCATTTACAGTTTAATACACTTTAGTCTCTTAATTAGAAGTCCTAAAAATAATGTCCAAAGTTAGATGAATTACTAACATTATTTTTAGAAAATTGTATTGATGTGCAACGCCCATGACGACAAAATCCGACATGAGTGACGGGACATATGCCAAGATTTTTCGATACAAAAATAAACATAAATCAAAATATTTCTCGTTATACTGACTAATTAACTTTAAAACAAATACAGCAATTGTCATTAAAACATTTGTTTACAAATATTTGTGAGTATTTCATTTAATTCCTTTAAAATTAAGTTAATTAAGTAAATTTACATATGAAATGTCAGCGATTCAATTGATGGTGCCCATCCCTAGCCTACATGTTCCGAAACTTACTTTGTTAGTACGCCCTGCGCTACTGTCGGATAAAGACTTCCCTCTATATTACTATACTCTTTGATAAAGACGACCGCTTCTTACGTCATAAACGAGTGCCGACTTCTGGAATTTTCCATCAGTGTTGTGCTTGTGCATGAAGTTTTACGTTCGTATGTCGATAAATGTACATGATAGAAATGTATCATGACGACTACTGAAGAGTTAATACGAATTCTAGAAGGCGATGAAAATAATTAATAAATCGTTCAAATTTTTAAACACTTTGTTTTACTGACTTGCGAAAAATGTCGAATAATTTCGTAAGGTACCTAAGTAGTATTCAAGTAGGTAGGTACCTATATCTCTACCAAGCTAAGTTTACACCTCGCTGGAATGCGGCATGTACCCGTATAATATAATGTTAAAAACAACAAATGCAAAGTAAAATCTAACAAACATTTGTTTACTTTTAGTCATAGCGAATCATTTTTTACAGCCCGTACCTACCTAAGTCTCAGTGTGACGTAAACGACGCGAGGTGCAAACTTAGCTTGGTGAGATGTAGTTGTTAGTTAACCATGCTCGCAAATGCAAATGTCGTTATTAAAACGAAATATCGACATCACAATGTTAAGTATCGCACATCCCTCTTTCTTTTAGGTATTTAATTTTCGATTCACTGTGCCGGGCGCTAGGGACACGCCAACTGTTCTGAAGTCGGGTGGTTAAAAGGTTAAAGCAACTTACCATCCAAGTTTACACATTTATAAAGATTATAGTAATATTATAATGTTGTTCTTTTTTTTCCTACTAACATTATATTGCGAAAGATTCTTTGTTTGTTTTGTTAATCCTTAACGCAAAAACTGCTGAACCTATTATCATGAAATTTGGCACAAACAGAATAAGTTGGATTACCACATAGGATAGTTCTTATCGCAAAAGCCCACGAGAATGGGAACGATGCAGGTTTTTCTTTTACTACAAAAAGCTTGTTTTGTAATATAAATAAATATAATAATAATGGATTTATATTTCTTAAAATCATAATACACATAACAAACAGGCATGCCAATTTAAACAGTCTACAACAGAATTTTATATTTAAAATGTCTCGGGACTCTAGACAAGACAAGTCTAGCGTCATAACTGAGCGAGGCGAAGGTCCAGGGCTCCGCTGTGCTCCATTCCACGCAGTAAACGGAGTCCTCGTGCTGTTCGTACGATTGAAGCACGCCATCTTCCAATCTGTTATAAAAAAATACAATTAATTTAAACATGGGTCTCAAAAAATTTGGATAAACTAAAACACTAGTAAAAAGTTAACTCTTCCACAATTGAGCAAAGCAACTAGTAAAAGTGGTTATTTATCTTTTTTATTATAAATGCAAAAGCAACAAAGAGCGTGTTTGCCGACTGTCGAGCACACGTGTCAGAAGTGAAACTTCTTTGGCAAGATTCTAAGATACCAAAATCGTCGCCTTACTCCATGACGGGACGGTATTGCCATGACGCGACCTTGAAATTTTTGCTCTCATCGCGCCTAAATAAGTGTCACTTCAAAAACAACATACAATTATTGGCTTGCCGCACGCGAATGCGTCGGTGTACTAACGGCGTTACATTATGAAAATTCGTAAAATTTCACTTGATTCAAAAACAAAATAACATACACTTGGCTGAGTTTCTTCTCGTCATCCGAATCACATATACTAGCTGCTGCTGTGAGCAGAGCCCTTCCATCTGAACTGCCGGTCACTAACAGTTGTTCATGGTACGTGTTATATCGTACCGTCCATACCCTGGAAAAATATTTAGTGAAATATACACTTTTATAAATGATTTTATATTATTTTATCTATATTAATATTATAAAGCTGAAGATTTTGTTTGAACGCGCTAATCTCAGGAACTACTGGACCGATTTGAAAAATTCTTTCGGTGTTAGATAGCCCATTTATCGAGGAAGGATATAGGCTATTTATCATCACGCTAAGACCAACAGGAGCGGAGCAATGCGAGTGAAACCGCGGGGCACAGGTAGTATATGATAAAAGATATTTTAACTGGTAACTTCATAACTGATGAATTTAACCCTAATTACAATACGAATTTTTCAATGTATATACTTTAAAAATCTTAAACGCTTTCAAATTGTTAAAAACAGACCAAATTCCGACCAAACACCATCTTTTTTAAATAAAAAAAGGTCATCAAACTCTGTTCACCCTGGTCCCTGTCAAAAGCCTAGAGATAACAAATTATATACTGTCGAATTTAAAACCTCCTTTATTCTAAGTCGGTTAAAAATATCTAGTGCAGAAATGAGATATTCATAAAAAAATAAATTAAATAATTACCAATGAGAATGGTCAGTTCTGCTGAAAATTGGTTCCTTCCCATTTCTGTAGTCCCAAATATTCAACGCCGCGTCGTCTCCTGCACTTGCCAAATGAAATTGTCTGTAACAATGTATTCAATACATATTATTTATTATTTTACATGTTAATATTAATCTTCTGTATGTAGGTTTATACCTACAAAACAGATTATTCTGTTTTCATGCAAAATCGTTAGATAAAATTTTGATATAAATTTGACCTTTGAGAAAACCAAAAAATTTATAAAGGGAATGAAATATATGTTTTAATCAAAGATTTAAGAAAAAGTTAACTGTCAATAAGCAAATAAAGTTACAGAAAAAAAAAGAGTGTGTTACCTGTTAGGATTAAAGTCGAGGTCTCTGGCCAGTTGTCTGTGCGCGTTGTCTATGCTCCACGCCGGCTTGCAGTCCGTCCTCGTGTCGAAGCACTTTATATGCGTGTCTTGCAGTACTGCGAACTAAAAAGGATTTATATTAGTAGGATAATACGGGCTAAATTTATTTTGCCTACTTATTGTTACCAATTTCTTGCCGGTTATCATCTATATTATTATCTTAATCTGCTTTCCGAAGTTTCTAACCGGTGGAACCGGTTCTAAAATATTAATAATGTATTTTGATGATTCAAAAGCGTTCCCGGCGATAGAGTATTAGAATGAAGAAATGTTTGAAATAGTGGTCTATGTGCACATTTATTATATACTAGTGTACCCCGCGGTTTCATCCGCGTTGCTCCGCTCCTGTCAGTCTTAGCGTGATGATATAATAATAATAATATTGCCTATAGCCTTGGTCAATAAATGGTCTATCTAACACCAAAATAATTTTTCAAATCGGACCAGTAGTTCCTGATGTTAGCGTGTTCAAACAAACAAACAAACTCTTCAGGTTTATAATATTAATTATTAGTATATAGATTATGTTTATGTATATCTATGTGTGCGTGGGTTGTCTGCACGTATATTTGTATGCGTGTGTATATGTCTTGGTCTTGTGTGTACGAGCCCTTGTGTTGTTGTATGTGTGCGTCTGTCTGTGTTTGTGTGTGTGTATGAAGTCCTAGTGTATATTACCGTTTTTTTTTATAGTGGGGAAATCTTCCAAAGATACCCACGGCCCCCGGCGTAGGAGCCGTAGTGTATATTACCTGATACTGAGCCTGCGGACTCCACTTCCCACCCGTGAACTTAAGCCTAGCTCGCCCTTCCGGCACGAAGCCCGTGACGACACTTCCCGTGGTGACGTCACGCACACTCACACTAGCGTCGAGCACTATGCCGATACGATTCGCGTCTGTGGGGTGCCATTCGGCGCAGCGGATCTCGTCTTCGGGCTTCTGGAATTATTATTTATTGATACTTTATTGCTCTTAGAATTATTACAATAATACAATAAAACAAGCATTACAATTACATTGTTGTTTAGGATTGCATAAAATATTCTATAAATTTAAACACAAGAAGAAATGATTGAAGAGAGATTTCAATTAACTCACAAATTGCATTTGTATGTTAAATCGAGGTAGATTTATAACTCAGTTAAACATGATGATGCGTGTATAATCTTCCCAACTTCACACGGGCATAATTTTAAAAGGCAAAATTGCCATAACATAAAAATTGAATTGAATATTTCTAAGATATTTATAAGACTGTTACTCACTGTTATTGAAAATTCATTTAGTGTTATAAAGATTTGTTATTCCTAAATGAAAACAGCAAATCAATTTGACATATTAAAGATATAGTAAAAGCCCTAGGGCTTTTTATATATGTGTATAGGGTTATTTTGGTAGGGTACATCTAGATGTACCCTACCAAAATAACCCTATACCACATTCATATTATTTACAAGCTGTGCCCCATGGTTGTACCCGCATTGCTCCGCTCTTATTAGTCTTAGTGTGATGATGTATAGCCTAAAGCCTACCTTGATAAATGGGCTATGGAACACAGAAATAATTTTTCAAATCGGACCCGTAGTTCTTGAGATTAGCGCGTTCAAACAAACAAACATTTCATATTCTTAATATTATTTATTTATTAATTGTTACCAATTACCACTTACCACTTACTCACTTACCTCAGGAGTGATGGTGATGAGATGTTCCATATCCTCTGCATTTCGGCCTTGAATAGCACTGAGATCATCAACATCTTTTGGTATTACCTTCAATTAAAAAAAACAATAATTATATTTATTTATTTTATTTAATTTTTAGGTGCTATGGTTTAGTCGTGATTGCGACATAGACATAAATAAACAGGCAAGATTTTTTTTAAATGAGAAATTGAGAGATTTTATAAGACTTTTAATGTGATTATTTTTATTTTATTCATTACATTATTATCCCAATGGTTTTATGTTTTCATGAACAGATAAGGAACCAGTTTATAAACCGGTAAAACATATGTTTAAAATCAAGGTAAACAATCGAGTTGTTTTCTGTATAAATAAAATAAAATAAATAATATACTCACATCCAAAGTAGGCAGTTTAAATATAGACACACCCATGGTGCACTGAGAAGTGTCTGGGTCGTAAGAATTGTGTGTGGTCATGAGTGTTGCCGCATCATGGGGAGAACATCGGAGATGCCAGATTTCACCAATATTGTGCTTATAGACCTAGAAAATCAATATTTATTATTATTATAGTATTTTTTGGTTGTGTTCTGCCTTTATTTATTATGATCATATCTGCTTGGAGAATGTATTTCTTTATTATTAACTGACTTCAAAAAAAAGGAGGAGGTTATCAATTCGTCCGGTATGTTTTTTTTAAATGTAAGTACTCCGATTACTCCGAGATTTCTGAACCGATTTACGTAATTCTTTTTTGTTTGATGCGGGATGGTGTCGAATTGGTCCCATAAAAATTTTATTCGGATAGGCCCAGTAGTTTTTATTTTATGAGCATTTTTGTCTGTATTTGTAATGTTGCAAGTGCAAGTTTGAAGTCGGTTGTTTTTAACGCAGTTATCTACTTGTTGATTCATATAAAAAATAAAATACCTGTTTATGTTAATAATGCTTTTTAATATTTACTTCACTACATAGAATAATCAAAGTCACTTTCTCTGTCCCTATATATGCTTAAATCTTTGATTGGTGATTCAAGAGGAAGTTTTTAGAATATAATTTATTAAGTTTTAGCCAAAGTGGGCGATGCCGCAGGCGGAAAGCTAGTATTTTATATTTAACAAGAACACATCTATCATATGTATATTTATCTGACAAGATCCATTTGGCATACAATACATGTAGTATAAAAAATACTAAGATATATTATAACAACTTGCCTTAGTATGCAGGGCTCCTGTATCTTCTTCGAGTTCTACAACATGTACTTGGTTCGACTGAGGCTTCAAACTTTGAGTACCAATAAGGAACCTTATAGCATCACTCTCATATTGAGGTGATAGGGCTCTTGTCTGAAAAAAATTAAGAATTCAGATTATATTTTTAATCATTAGCAATGGTTCTTACAAATATATCGATTTGGTATCTTATTGTGTGATGTTACCTGATGTTCTAAGCCGTAAATAATTGAATTCCCTTCCTCCATATTTAAGCAGTTATTAAGTTTTAATATAATTTACAAATACTGTAATGTATGTATTTGCAAAATGCAAATTTAATTGTTTACATTTGAAATGAAAATTAGAATGTACAGATAGCAAAACAACTGGTGAACAACTGTCAAATGTCAATCGATACAGAGTAACAATGACATTTCCAAAAGCACAGATAAACAAATATTGTAGAATTTAGAAAAAGAGGACGAATTCAAGTAAATTTTAGGCTTATTATAGGGCTGAGGCTGATTTATAACATACTTTTGTATGCAGACTTAGAGCCGCAACTATTTTGTCTCTCCCATCAATTGGGGAGTTATGTCGCTACGTGCGCGCACTTTCATACTAGCCCATTGGTGGTACTACTAAATTCTATTCTACTGGTTCAGTAGAATTTGCGTGAAAGAGTAAAAAACATCCATCCTCACAAACTTTCGCATTCATAATAATATCTGGATGTTCTTGATTTAATCTAGACAATTCTACGAGAAGAGTCTGTACTTCAGATTAGTCACAGAAGGTTGATAACCCAGTTGTCCGTAAAGAAAATTCGATCACTAAAATACGTGTAAAAACATCTGTATCCCAATTATTCACTTATTGGAATTGTATCAATATATTCTCGCCATTTTAGTAGAAGAATGTTTTAAAAATGTAGTAGAAAATTGTGTCTGAACCTCGTTTATCCGAGTTCAGAAACCTAGTAAAAATAAAATACGTCGTATTGAAAACTATATTCAAAAATGGTTGTAAAATGTATACACAATATTTAATGAACCTCAATAATGTATTTAAATATCCTCTCTACTACTAAATCTATACAGACGTAATATAATAAGGGTTGCTAACCAAGAAATAAACATTTCAAATCGAAATTTACATAACAATACACATTTATATTCCGTCCACAATATTGATATGACCGTCTACATTACCAAGAACGGTATTATTTGTGACATCAAGCACAAAGCATGGATGCATAAATAATGTGCTAACTGTTTACATTTGAAAGACAGCTGTAGCCTTGCTTTATTAATTATTTGGTATATTGATTGATTGTTCCGGCATTGCATGGGCTACTATTTTCATTTCAACGTTTCAAACTTCACTACCAAATTTAGCGAGGTAACCTTTAACAGACAGTGAAATATTTTTCTGAAATAACTTTGTGGTGATTAAAATTTTGTAATAGATATTATTATAATTATTACCGGGAAGAATATAAAGATTTGTATTTTTAAAGTATATTTACTTACGACAAGTGATAACTGCGTTAAAAACAACCGACTTCAAACTTGCACTTGCAAAATTTACAAATACCTACAGACAAAAATGCTCATAAAATAAAAACTACTGGGCCTATCCGAATAAAATTTTTATGGGACCAATTCGACACCATCCCGCATCGAACAAAAAAAGAATTTTGTAATAGATATTATTATAATTATTACCGGGAAGAATATAAAGATTTGTATTTTTAAAGTATATTTACTTACGACAAGTGATAACTGCGTTAAAAACAACCGACTTCAAACTTGCACTTGCAAAATTTACAAATACCTACAGACAAAAATGCTCATAAAATAAAAACTACTGGGCCTATCCGAATAAAATTTTTATGGGACCAATTCGACACCATCCCGCATCGAACAAAAAAAGAATCACGTAAATCGGTTCAGAAACCTCGGAGTAATCGGTGTACATACATAAAAAAAAAAAATACCGGCCGAATTGATAACCTCCTCCTTTTTTTTGAAGTCGGTTAAAAAAGTGTCGTATTGTTTAGTTGCGTTAATAAATTAGGTGAAATAACAATTTAAGATTATAATGTAAATAATGTAAAAAAAATCACGCAGTCGTCAGTTTAGACTCTAGATATCATTTCACTGCATACAGAGCAGTTTCATAGCGGCATAGTTTCATGGCGGTATATATACCTGGCAAATGTCAGGTTTTCCATTAGATAAATAATTGAAAAAGCGAGGATAAACAAAACGGATATAAAGAGATAGAAGGCACCGGAATTTGAGGTCACGATAGTCATGGGAACATCCTCGGTCGGCAGACGTTTATTATGAAATTCCTTATCAGGACTGACGCATTGCTAGCGCCATATTATAATACTAGCTGCTCCGCGCGGTTTCACCCCCGTGACTCCACTCCTGTTGCCCGTAGCGTGATGAAATATAGCCTATAACCTTCCTCGATAAATGGGCTATCTAACACCGAAAGAATTTTTCAAATCGGACCATTAGTTCCCGAGATTAGTGCGTTCAAACAAACAAACTCTTCAGCTTTATAATATTAGTATAGATTGGAGTGTAATCATTGTAGTCCTTTATTAGCCAATTATTATCTGCATACATGACGAATGTTTCGTTGTTTATCGAAATTACAGTTAAATGAAACACAACATGGCGTATTCGGAAACATTTTTTCTTTCATGTTATTGAAGTGAAACTTCTTTATCGGGTTGGAAAAAAGTTGAGTGTAACATTTTTTCGTTACGCGTGACATTTTTCCGTTACGCGCCATCTTCTTCTTATCCCTACCACGCGTGATTCGACGTATTTCTGTAAAGTTGCATATAGTAAATTATTTTTTGGAAAATAAGGTCATAGAGAAGTTTCACTTCTTACGTGTGTACACTGTACACTAGTTGACTATAGTACACGCACACATTTTTTTTTATTTAGATTATCTTTTCCTAAGATCTTTTCTCTGAGCTTTCGAAATGACTACAAAATATTATATGACCCACATTTTTACACGGTAAACGGTATAACTATATGTACCTCTAAAATTTCTTTCTCTTTCGTTTTATTAAGCTGGTCTGCTCTCAAACCCACGACTTTTTTTTACAGCGCCATACAAATTATCATCTGCAGTTTTGGAGATACCTTTACGACAGTTTACGACAATTTAAAATACTTTTTTTTAAATCGTTCTCCGAAATGTCAAACGAGTATAGGTTTGCGCAGAGTCCTTGGCAGAGTCTAAATAACCAGAGACACGTAAATCACTGACAGACTATAATTAACCGTCTCGTACATTTTGTAGACAATTTTAGAAAATTCCCATACGAAGTGACGCGCGTCGCATATAAATATCCTTTATCTTGAAACGTGGTGCGGCATCTTTGTCGTGTTATTTTTGCGTTATCGCTTTTAATACGGGGATGTTTTCGGAATTTCAAGTTAAGTTTTAAAATATTCACTAATCTGGCTTTATTCTTACGATGCATGCCTATCTCGGGTTCTCGATCGCCGCGTGGGACGCTATCAAAGGCTCCGCGCTCGTTATCATTTAAAACTAACGATACGGATCCGATACGACTATTTTATACACATTTTATTACCTAATCAAACCTTTTTTTATTTGTGAATGACACGTTTTTTAATCTTTGCTTAATAAATATTTTACTTAATCATTATTTAGTTCATTATCTTTTTGTTAAATTACTGGCAAATAAAATTGGAAAAACTTTGCAATGTCGTACTGCTTAAACGGAGGCTTAACTTTAGTGCGCTTTTTACGACTACAGTTCTTGTTCTGTTTGGAATGTATCCGTTTAAATTTAGAATTCGCATTTTCAAATCTTTGTCGTTTTAAAGTTTCCAGTCTGTTGCTAACTGTGGATTTTTTCTTTTTTAAAAAGTTTGAATCTGCTTCCAGCCAGAGCCCGCCAAAAATAATAAAAAAGAGTTTTGGAAAGCTTTTAGAAGCGCGATCGGTTTTCAAGAATTGAGGGTATAAATAAATAATGTGCTTTATTTACCGCATCGACCGGTTAGACTTTTAGAAATGCAAAAATGTATAATCATTTATTAATATGCACAGTAACCAAACAAATTAAAAAGTAAACACTAAACATTTTAAATTAATTCTTAAACGTAACTAACTAAAAAAAAGTTAAATTTAAATTTTTTAAAAAGCGAATGTACGTAATGCATAGTTAGAGCAGGCTCCAAGCAGATGTTCGTTTGCAAAAATAGCGGACCTAAATCTGACTTCTGATATATATTGTATAGATCCCAGACATCCTATAGACAGATGTTGCCAACCAGTTTTGTGGTCCCCCTCCCCCCACCCCGGTAATTAAATATGGCATACAAAGAAAAAAATTAAAATTTCCAAAACATGTCGTGTGTGGTATCAAATGAAAGAGCTTATTGAGTAGATCACGAATATATAGCATACTATAACATTTCTTACACTTTCTCTAAGATTTTTTAGAAAATTTACGAAAATGCTCCATTTTTGAGTTAACTTTAAACCACTATAGATTGAAAACTCATGAATATATTTTTTAAATTATTATTTTAAATAATTAACAAGTTCGTAATATAATATAAGTGAGCTATATGTATGTGGTGGATTCGATGACCCCACAAAATGTTTTAAATTGCAAGGCGCAACTTTCACTGAAGTTACCGATTTGAAATCTAATCACACAGAGGCTGATTCAATATTGTTCTGCCATATTTTTCATTCTGTCAAAAACAACGACAGTGCAGAGATAATTATTCTAAGCCCTGACACCGATATTTTTGTATTAGGCCTTTATTTTTGGCATAAACTTGAAAATATACTCGCCATATTTGAATTCTCCCCTCACTCCCCCATGCAACTATTTCACTGTACGAACTATTGAATCGTAAACAATGGACTATTGTTAATTATTTAATATAAGAATTTAAAAAATATATTCATGAGTTTTCAATCTATAGTGGTTCAAAGTGAACTCAAAAATGGAGCATGTTCGTAAATTTTCTAAAAAATCTTAGAGAAAGTGTAAGAAATGTTATAGTATGCTATATATTCGTGATCTACTCAATAAGCTCTTTCATTTGATACCCCACACGGCATGTTTTGGAAATTTTAATTTTTTTCTTTGTATGCCATATTTAATTACCGGGGTGGGGGGAGGGGGACCACAAAACTGGTTGGCAACATCTGTCTATAGGATGTCTGGGATCTATACAATATATATCAGAAGTCAGATTTAGGTCCGCTATTTTTGCAAACGAAACTCCACTGAGAGTCCGGTCTAAGTTGATCAAAATATTGTTCGATATAAACACAGATATAAAAATAAGTAAATAATAAAATAATAAAATAAAGTGCGTGTGCAATCAATCAATTGATCGCTCGAAAGTAAACATGCGTTCTAATTGACAATATTATTATTGAAGTCACATCGGGGGTCATTCATAGTGATCCCGCCCCATCAGTATTTTTGATTACAGATCCACAACGCATTACATGAGTTTCGAACTATTAACTTTATCATAATTATAGCGTACAGCTTTGCAAACTTACATACAGCTGAACAAAAACGTGTCGAACGAAAATAGTCCATCGCTCCCTTAACTTTAGAGCGAATGTTCCGAAAATGGAAGCAGCAAAGCGTATTTGATCAGTATAATTGTAAGCAAAGTAGGATCAGTAGTGAGAAAACCGTGGTGGGAGGTGGACGTGCTGCAGGATTTATTGTGTTGTGTGTTTAAGGATTGTGTGAAATGAAGTGGTTTCTTGCACTCGGCCTGTTCCTCGGCTGCGCGGAGCTTAGCATGAGCAGCGGTAAGTCTACCCACTTGTGTGACAAACAAACACACAATTTTAAAATAATTTAATATAATTACCTGTATTACATTCAATTGTGTGTAATTGATAGTTATTAGAATCGATTTGTTTTAATTTATTAACGGTTTATCGATGCTGGACTTAGTTGGGAAGCATCAGATTTAGTAAATATATTAAGGATGATGTACCTAGCAGCAAAATAACAAAATATAATGGAGTAGGTAATTTTATATAGTTACAAACTTTAAATCTTTTATCATATATACATTTTGAACTATTCAAATAAAATTAAAATAATTACATTAAATTAATTTCCGTAAAGAAGTTTATTTATTTTTAACTTTAATTTAATAATTTAATAATTAATTTAATAAATCAGAAAAGCGAACAACGAAAACAGTACTTACTGCAAAAACTTGTACATAAATTCCAATAAGAAATCCCCGCAGAATTCTGGTTTTGCAAAAGCTAATTGACTTCGAAGATTAGCCGCAAGTATGTAAATGTTTTCAGTTTGACCGCCTCCGTGGTACAGTGGTTGACGCGTCAGCGTAATACCGAGAGGTCCTGAGTTCGATTCCCGGTGGAGACGAAAAAAAAAATGTCTCGGTCTGGCAGGACACAGAAGGCTGATCACCTTCTTGTCCCTAAAGAAAATCGATCAGTGAAAATGTATAATGCATCAAAGGGGCACCTTTCCCCACTAGGGGACATGGGACTTGACTTTATGTAAATGTTAATAAAATCAAATCATATCTAGAACACTATAATCTAAGACTATAATATACAGCTATATCTACTTTCTCGAATCATTAATTATTACTAATGCTGATTTTATAAGGATGTTTGTTTGCATTAACGTCTCATAGAACCGGTCTTTGTGATACTTAAGAGATACCTAGGTAGTTTGAAATTCGTGGAAATGGGAGTATGGAAATAATGGAAGTTATTATAATAACAACAAGATAAAACCAACAGATGTTTATTTCAAAAATTATACTGTAGGATATAAAACTGGTTCCAGTTACTAATAAATCCATTTAATTTATCTAATCCATATCTACTATATAAAAATAAGTCGGGGATTTCCTTCCTGACGCTATAACTCCAGGATGCACGAACCGATTTCCACGGTTTTACATTCGTTGGAAAGGTCTCGGGCTCCGTGAGGTTTATAGCAAAGAAAAGGTGTCTCTGGTGGCGAAACGGAGTTCGCCCGGTTTGCTAGTTATCATTAAAATAATAACGAAGAATAAAAGCTATCTACATATTCCAATAAATCGAAAGCTTATAAAATAAATTTTTGGTAGGTATATTGAATCGTTAAACGTTTGAACAAAATATCATAACTTCATATTTTGACCGCAGTCAATTATATAATATGATAGGTTTATTTCCTTTCATTTTGCGAAGCGCTTTTTGCTGCAGTTGTCGACTAATATCATCACTAAATACCATATCACTCAATAGAATTTCACCAAAATCGCTTTCAAATTGTCAGAACTAGAGCAAATTTAAATGCGACACGGGAGGTACTAGTCTTCAATATACCTACACGTCAACACGACTATTTTTTTATATTAGCCTAGCGATCCGCTCCGGCTTGTGGTACATTTTTACGTTTTCTCTCCATAAGAACCATCCTCGTACTAGAAGGAATATAATAAAAAAAGAAATTACGAAATCGGTTCACACGTTCTTGAGCTTTACGCTTATCAACACATTCAGCGATTCATTTTTATTATATAAAAATAAAGATTAGCATCCCCAAGGGCAAGGGCATAATTTCGATAAATATATAATTACTTTTTTTTTAAACAATCTCGGAGTTTAGCATGGTCTGTATTCTATGCATTACACTGGACACATATAGAACCACAGAACGTCAGACTTAAAATCCTTCAGTAATATAAAAACATACAGAGGTAGTAGAACCCACTTTAACAATACCTCATATTTTTGTTTTAATTTTCTTCCGTCTCTCTCCTGAGCCTGTAGACAAAGTAACAATTACAAAACGATAACGAAGTTAGAAATCGCAAAAATGTATGGGATTGACATTAGATAGACCACGTGATCTAACGCGGCGTATGTCAATCCCATACATTTTTGCGATTTCTAACTTCGTTATCGTTTTGTAATTGTTACTTTGTCTAAGGCACATCGTTCTAAAATGTAGGTAAATTCGGTCCTTAAATTGTAACATTTAATGTACTATATTAAATTGCCTTGAATTTACGTGGTTTGCTGAAATGCTATAAATTGCTTTCTAAACTTCTGGTAAATAATCCCTGTATAATATTTGACGATACAAAAACACTTTTCAAAAATGCATAGTTGAAGAAATAAATGACTGAGTAGGTACCACTGTAGTTACCAGTTAATATTTTAGAAAAGTTTCCTTATAAAACATATATGTAATATAAATGAGAATAAATGAGATTTAATTATTGAACATTGCTCGTAGACCACATTTGTATTTGGAATACCAAATCTACAAGCGATTGCTGTTACTCCATCTCTTAAGGTCTTTTGAAAACATAAGGCATCATCTACATCATCACTAAATGGTGTTTTGATTTTCAATTTATTCCCATTCTAAAAATTCTGCTAGACACGTAAATTTTGATTCTAATCAGATTAGGATTGCACTAAACCATCTAGTAGTATCCAAATAGGTAAACAATATAATTTTTATGTAAATAACTGGTCGTGACCGTCAATTACCTACTAAATGGGACTACCCCAAGTAAATGTAAACATAGCATATATAAATATAGTAAAACAATCACGGAACATGCTCCGCTAATTGCATTTTTGCGTGTTATAGGGCTTTAATCGACGTAATTGTTTAACAAGAGCTTATGAATATTTTAATTGCAATCCTGCGGTCGAGATAACCTTGAGTAAGTTAAATATAGATTTTGAAATTAGAGACGTTAAGATGCAATTCGATAATCGTAAAATTATAGACTAGCAGACAATTTGGATGGATGCATCCAAATTGTCTGCTAGGCTAAATACGCTTGGCGTAAACATGGACCAGGAAAATTATATAAAAGCTTTCTGCGGCCGATAAGCTTTTGAAGTGGAACGTTAAGAAAGATTATTATAATATATGATGTTACATAGGTATGTATTTTGTAAAATTAAATTGTGAAACTGACATGATTTAAAAGAGCAACTATAGAGTTTCTTGCCGGTTCTTCTCCGTAGATACTGCTTTCCGAATCGGTGGTAAATGTGAAAATATGTAATGACGTTTCAAAAGTGCTTCTATAAGAAGTCTAATTGAATAAAATAAATGTTTGAGTTTGAATTTGATAATATAATTTTTAAGGAATAGAAAAAAATGGATCACCTGGTGGGATTAGATGTATATAAACCATATACATAATATGTTATGGGTGTACGGTTGATATGGGTGTATACATGATGATGCCAGACATTTTCTTAATTTTAATTATATTATCCTTCCTTTCTTTCAATTCAATTAGTCTTCCTGAAGACTATCCAGGTATGTATCTGGTAAAAATCAAGACGTAATACTTAATCTATAGTTTTAGAACAATTAACAATAGGTTAATTTAATTAAAATTAAGAAAATATGTCCTCCATTACTATGTATTGCATGATTTAATCATACATTGCCGGTTATACAAATTAGAACGACAAACTAAACATAATAATATATTAAATAGTGCAATTATGGGGTTTCAATTAAGGAACAACAATAGGGCCATTAACTGTGGGAAAACAAAGTTTTCCTTGAGGGCATTGTCTATGGATAGAATACTTTCTTCAGTCATAGATAATTTAGTGTCATCACAACATGACATGTCATTATTTAATTAAATTTTCATATTAGTTAACGTTGATTGCGAAGATTATCATGTCAATTAAATATAGAATAATCATCGTATTATACAAGATTTTTTTTTTTTATTAGAATACGTAACAATTAAAACGGAGGTCCTGTATAATTATCACGTATGTAAAAAATAAACTATTTTTGCTATTATTGACTTCGCTCTCTGTAAAGTTCTAATGCGAAACGTCGGGCTTATAATATAATGTGTAAATCGCGTTTTTAACGTGTTTTATTTCTAAGTTAAAATAATTTTCCTCATTTCTATTAGATATTTGTGTCTCTGTAAAAAACGAAAACCTAGTAGTGGAATGACCCGTTTGCTCATTTTCCTCCTCTTATTCTATAAAATGACTGGAATATGTGATGAATTATACTGAATGCATCCACTTAAGTATATGTCTCTCTCCATAATACACGGGCACTACCAGAAGGAAGATACCCGGTCCTTTGGAAGGCTTACGTGGGGACACAGGTCTAACACGCAGAGGCCCTTTAGAGTATTTAATGTGTTGTGGGACACCAGCCGCAGCCTGCCCATGACTGCACTATAGAGATACAGCCCTGGGCAGTCCGCGGTCAATGTAGGACTATTGCAGAAAAATGGAAATGAATAAAACTGGGTTATGGAAGGGAGTGTTAGTTGGACTGGTATATTGGGTCTATGGGGACTATGGACGTCTGCCTTTACAAAATTAAATTTGAAAATTATGGCAGACGGTGACTATAAAGTTCATCGCCGCCATCATCGAAAATCTGTTTAGGAAGTTCGAACAGTAGCGTAACAGTGACATCACACGAATACGTGAACTTTGATAACGAGTGACGTAGCCCACACTTGTGCTTCTGGATATCACGCCATACACTGTGGTACGTTATTTTATCCGTTATTTATCCGTTATTTTAAGATGTTTTAAATACAAGGAAAAAATATTTTATTGCCATAATAAATATACCATGAAATGCCCTAACTTTATAACTAGGCATTGCAACTAGTTGCTTAATAGTCCATTGAAATGTTACATTTTATTGGCCTAA
Organism: Colias croceus; assembly: GCF_905220415.1. Taxonomy (NCBI): domain Eukaryota; kingdom Metazoa; phylum Arthropoda; class Insecta; order Lepidoptera; family Pieridae; genus Colias; species Colias croceus. The sequence goes on along the minus strand of NC_059558.1, from coordinate 4,485,308 downwards.
CCTTGCATTTTTTAGAGGACGCAATTTTATTTTTTGGATGTGTAGGGGGGTTCAATGTGAAGCTAAAACCAAGTTTGTGGGGTCGCCACCCTTGTCCCACGGCCGCCATCTTGAAAATAGTGGTTGAAATGGTTTTTACGATATATCTCATAATCTATTTATCTGTTAAAAAATTTGTTAACATTATTTGTTGCAAATTAATTTCTCTACAACTTTGGTCCAGTAACTTTTTGTCGTAGAACTATAAATAAAAAATTTATAAGCGAAAATGTTCAGAAATTAGAGCTATTTAAATGTTTCGATAAAATTGTTTTTTTATCATTTTACGAAGAAATGATATCAGACCATTTTAGTAGATTGTTTTTCGAGGAACAACCTTTAGATACAACATTTTTTCATTACGTCAATAGCTAAAGTTTTACAGCGCTCTGAAGTGAGTACTATTTTTCAGTACTCTTAACTATACATATATTGGCTATTGGCTCTTTTCCCATGCAGCACTGCAAGAACAGAACATTTCAGCCCTGCTTTTCGACGTAAAAAAAAACGTGCTTCCAGACTCTACCTCCTGGGTGGTGAGGAAAAGAGTCAATAATTAATTATTAATAATATTGCAAAATTAATTATTAAAAATATTATAGATAATAACAAAAAAAAACAATTACTGATGACAAATAATTATTAGTACACACATTTTATATGTATAATGTATAGCTAAGAGTACTGAAAAATAGTACTAATTTCGGAGCGCTTTAAAACCTTAGCTATTGACTTTATGAAAAAATGTTGTATGTAAAAGTTGTTCCTCGAAAAAAAATCTACAAAAATGGTCTGATATCATTTCTTCGTAAAATGATAAAGAAAAGTTTTATTGAAAAATATAAATATCTCTATTATCTGAACATTTTCACTTATAACTTTTTTATTTATAGTTCTACGACAAAAAGTTACTGGACCAAAATTGTAGAGAATTTAATTTGCAACAAATAATGTTAAGAATTTTTTTTATCAGATAAACAGTTTAAGAGATATATCGTATAAACCATATGTTCCGCTATTTTCAAGATGGCGGCCGTGGGACAAGGGTGGCGACCCCACAAACTTGGTGATAGCTTCACACTAACCCCCTCTACACATCAAAAAAATAAAATTGCGTCCTCTAAGAAATGCAACCCCAAATGTTTCAATGGAATATACATAAATTGGTAATGAGTTGTAAGAAGGTTTTTTATTTATCTACTACCTACCTACTTAGTAACTAATTTATTTATAATAGTGACACATACATTTATAAGTAATCTCCAAGTCATGCATATCGCCACAAATGCGTATCCAAACATAAAAGTGTCCAAAGATAAAAGCTGTACCTACTTATAAAAATAAAACCAGTTTTGTGTTTGCAAAATATGATAATGCGTTATTTATTTATCGAGTCGTATAGTTTAACAGTTAATATGGAAAACCGTAAGAGAAATGCAAATAAACTGGAACGTTTACATTGGTCAGGCGGATCCTACTTTACCGTTAGAACTGTGCGAGAAGTTCGAGCTTGCGCCTTGCATCTGTTCTATGTAGGGTTGCCACTGACAACTTATAACGAATCTATACTAATATTATAAAGCTGAATTTTGTTTGTTTGAACGCCCTAATCTACTGGCCCGATATGAAAAATTGTTTCGGTGTTAGATAGCCCATTTATGGGAGATGGCTATAGAGTATAGTAGTATAGTAGTTATACCTAGTACCTATAGTATCATCACGCTAAGACCAACAAGAGCGGAGCAATGCGGGTAAAACCGCGGGGCACGCTAGTACGAAATAGGTATACGAATCGCCAAGTGTTGATAAGCTTAAAACTCGAGAACGGCTCGATCAATTCGGATATTTTTTAACGTTTCTATTAAGGCACAAGCAAGGAGACAATATTAAAAGTTATACAACGACTGCTGGGACAGATAGTGATCAATAAATATACATATTATTTAAATACTTAACAGACGTTTTATTCTTTGTCACTAATTTTTCCTCAGAAGAACCTTTTCGGTTTTCCTGATCAAAAATACACTGAAAAGTAATTAGTGAACATCGGCACGACCATGACCATAGGGAAATAGGGATGTCATTTAACATTCAGATAGTAACTTTAGATAAGACAGAATAAGTAAATAAGCGACACATCCTTGCTAATATATGTACAGTAAAATATAAGGAAGAGCATATCCAGAGAATGCGGTCTTTGTTACAATGCATTAACTGTCATCTTAATAATATATAATATAAATCTCGTGTCACAATGTTTGTCCTCAATGGACTCCTAAACCACTAAATCGATTATAATAAAATTCGCACACCATGTGCAGTTCGATCCAACTTGAGAGATAGGATAGTTTAAATCTCAAATCGTTTTAGAGAAAGCGGGCGAAGCCGCGGGCGGTAAGCTAGTAGTATGATAAATTCTTGAGGTTTTATTATTTTTCTATCGTCCATTTTGTACGGCTCAATATATTCATAATGTAATATGTAGTTATTTAGATAGAATATTTAGTGCCGCCCTTTAGTGAATATTAATTATTTCTATTTCTTCGCAAGAGCTTTCCGACTTCTAGAAGCGCTTTTGAATCATTATAAGTTATAACATATTTTTAACATTTAACACCGAATCTAATTGCATCTATTAATAGATTTTATAAATAAATCACAAAACAAATTGAGTAACTGTAAGAAAATCAGACTCGACCATAATACACAATCGTATTTAGAGAACACTAGATTTCCGCCCGCGGCTTCGCGTACGTATTCAAAGGAAAACCCGCATATTTCCCGTGGAATTTCCGGGATAAAACCTTTCCTACGTGTTAATTCAAGTTACCCTCTATATGTGTGCTAAATTTCATTGTAATCGGTTCAGTAGTATTTGCGTGAAAGAGTAACAAACACACACACATCCTCACAAACTTTTGCATTTATCATATTAGTAGAATTTAATAAAGACACTGGAGCCAGCCCGCGTGTCAATGTATCTCTTATTACTAAGGTAGACTAAACACCGTATTGAAAATAATCTCTCCTTTCATTCACAGTGGAATCTTGTCTATAATTACAAGCGAATCCATTCATCTTTTCGCCATTATAAACTTTTAAACCAAGGTTTCTGTTTGATCTTTTCGTTGGTAAAATTAGATACTATTTAATTCATAAGAAAAAAATTATTAATGTTCAGCACAAGCCGTTTTTATCTATGTTTACGTCAATTATGAAATTACCCTGCGCATTCCGAGCGTTGTTTATATAATTATAATATTATTCTATAAACATACTACGTTAATGTTACTTGTGAATACGATAGGAATAGTAATATAGTACCTACCTATACATGTTATTACGTATATTTTATAGCATCATTAGTGAACTTTTTTGGGTACAAAAAAGATTCCTATGGCACTTAGCTTTTTCTGAAGGGAAGCTGAGACAACTACCCACATATAAAACACGCTTAAACCATTTTAAAATACGTGCTTTGCATATATACGTTACAAAATTATTGATGCATCGTTTCTATACAAACTTCTAAGAAATAAAATTGACTGCCCCAGTTTATTGAGCCAAATCAGATTTCGCGTGCCATATAGATATCCCCGTAACTGTATCACACCTTTTTACCCTCCAATACGACGAACTGTTCTTGGTTCTAATTCACCACTTCTTAAAATGTATAAAATTCTGAATGAGTGTAGTGATTTAATAGATATAAACTATGATAGCCTCAGTATATTCGTGAACAAAATCTCAGAACACTATATTAATTTAATTTAGGATCGCTTAGCTTATACAAACTTAAAATGTTTAGTCAATTTAGATTTATAAGTTAAATATTTACATATTTTTTTGTTTTCTCATAGATCTCAACGTAAAAAAAAAAAAATAATTTAGATGTAAGATACTATCACAGTTTTATTTATTTTTATTTTATTTTTTTTTCCAATTAATCCTTGTATTGTCATAACATGTAACCGTTTTCGCATGTGGTGTTAGCCTATAAGTAGTTATTACATTTATGTAAGTTATTTTGTAATCTTTTTTTCTGTATGTTTGCATTGATGTAAATAACTGTTGGCTGACCTTAAAATAAATAAATAAATAAATAAACTTTCTACGTTTGACGCATTGAAATCTTATCAATAATGAGCTAATCTGGAAAATTCAATATTAAAACAGGGTTCATTCATAAATCTGATTTTAATAATTGTATTAAAAAATGCAAATAAATACATGGATTAATATTTAAAATTTATTCAAGTAACTATCAAAATTAGAACATTTCGTAGGACTGAGGGTAGAATTTCTCAAAATGATAATGGTAATACAGGCACGCATAATAAATTCAAATACAGTTCCTGATTTCGATTACCGGTGGGACTTACAGAAAAAAAAAACTTGAGCGATGTCAAGGGACATCCGGATGGAACGAAGTGAGAGACAGACAGAAAACCACGCGCACACCGCACGGCTTACAACTCTAGCAAAAAGTGTCGTGACAACTTTTCGTAAGAATTTTTTCCGTCTAGCCCCCTTTCACAACGCGCGATAAGTAACTTCGTTCCAAAAACATTTCGGTCTGGCAGGTTATAGGCTGATAATCTACTTGTCCTTATAGGTAATGGATCAGTGAAACAGATATAGCCTATAAGAGCACACGGAAACTCACCTCCTTTTTTAATTTATATTAAAAGCTGTGCACTAGTTTGTGAGTTATCCTTTATACTTTGATCAACTTCGTTTACCTCACCGCTATATGACGGCTTCTTTTTTTGGCAATTTTAATTATCCAAGTTAAAACAACATTTAACACATTTTATCGTATAATTGCACACAAGCGCAAACCTAACATAATATTCGCAATCTTAGAACTTACACTTTAACCTTATTAACGAGTAATATTAATTTACAAGTAAATCGATAACGGATGAAGTCATACGCCATTTGCTTGCCCTGTGCGTCATATCCGGTGCTGCTAAGGGTTCAGTTCCGAGAAAAGAGGTTAATCCAGACATTGTTTTATATATAACTATCTTTTCGCCCGCGGCTTCGACCGCGTAGTCAAAGGAAAAACTGCGTAGTTCCCGTACCTGTGCGTTTATCGGGATAAAAACCTATGTGTTTATACAAGTTACCCTCTATATTATGTGAGTGCCAGATTACATGAAAATCGGTTAGCAGTTTTTACGCGAAGGAGTAACAAACATACAAACTTTCGAATTTAAAATATTAGGTAGTAGGACGTCAATGAAACGCTTTTCTGCTTTCCCTCATAAAGTAAAAGGTGCGTTTTTTTGATTCACAACAGTCTTCTCCATAATGTTGTAATTTCTGAAACCTCTTTATTTGAAGATGTACCGTGCCACTAATATGTTTGCCTTCACTTAATAGAGCGGCGTCTGTTAGTCTCGCCGCCAATTAATCAGTACGACAATTTTACCGACAATTGCGACCTAAAAATAGCCACTTTAAAATAGACGTTATGAGACGATAAGTGCTCTAAATTTGAGTTAAAAGTTTTCATGGAGAAATCCTTCAACTTTTGATGTTATATGTGTGTACAATTCGCGAATATTATCCCAACTTTTTATCCAATTTTTTTGGTAGGTAATACTTGTAATATTCTATACTATTCCAGATTATTTAACCAAACTACACGTTTACCGATATCATGCGTTTGGTATGGCCATGGGTATTCTACTATTAGGTATACCATTTCTATTAAAAAAAAATATATTAGATACTAAATATAAAATATTATGAAGAGGAATTAACGATATTTTAAGATTATTAAATTAAGATTTCTAAATTCTAATTGAAAATGTACAAAAATTTTGAACAATACTACCTAGATAATTATTATTAGAATGAAAGTTATTTAATTGTCTATAATATTATGGACTACAAATACTATATTTTCATGTTATTGACTAAAAATACATCAGTCAAAGGTCGAAATTGAAATGAATTTCGGGGTTTGCCTGATGGCCAAAACTAAGATAAACCAGTCGGAATTTAACTGTAACAGTTATAACATTTGAAATATACATTTCCTCAAATTAATAGGCTCATCACTTTTTATTACGTTTATTTGAACAATTTATTATACCTATAGTAATCATAAAACTAATTATTTTAATTCATAAGCGCGTTGAATGAAGCGGTTATCGGCTCCTTATCTTTGACCCGACTTACTAGAATCGACGTTTATTTTCCGTATGTATGTGTGTGTTTACTACGAAACGCATAATGAGATTAATGCTTTATTATTATTGTTTGCACTTAACTGTTGGCTACGATAAAGAATTTACAGGATAAGTTGCATTATTAATCAAAATATTGGATTACTTTCTGCTTTTATCATGTCATTTTCAGAGATGATAATAATATTATGTAAGTACCTAAGCTTCATTTATTTTATTTACAACTTTATGTTAATTTGCTAATAACCGAAAGAATAAATCAATAAAAAGTAAATAAATAAAGCATTATACATTCGTGGAATAATATTTTTTGTTTTGATATAGTAAAAATACTGAACATGACTAATAAAAATCGCACACAAGTGAAATTTTTGCAGCCATAAAAATAAAAAGAGGGTAGATTATAACGATTATTAATATCATCAGGGGGGATATCAAGATGCCATCATGTATCTTAGTTTCTTAGCAGTATTATTTCCAAAGTGGACGAGTGATGACACTCAAACTCAAACATTTATCTATTCAATAAGATTTCTTCTAGAAGCACTTTTGAATCTTCATAGTATGTAGTTATACCAATTACCACAGATTGGCAAGAAGGGATGACATGAATGGAAAGCAGCTTCTTCAGAGAAGAACCGGCAAGAAATTCCATAGTTGTTCTCTTCCTATATTCTCTGTATATTCCACACTGCAATTAAAACAGTTTTAAGACATCATGGTAACGGTTAAGTGATTTGTAACATTTCAACTATTTGGGTATTCCAGCCAAAGCGATAACGCAGGGGCTAATTATCGAGACAATTGTTTCCCGCTATTAATAGAACTGCAATAATTGCGAAGGCTAAAGGGCAAATTGATGATCAGTCGTGCTCTGGACGTCGCCCGAAATGTTATAGCTGGAGAGCCAGCGCATAAATGCAGTACTTGTATTAAGAGTTTAAACATGCTGGATATAAAGATAATGTTATTTGCTTAAAGCTTATAAATTTCAATGAACTTAGTGGAATAGACAACGGTAAACTTAATCTCAGACTAGATCTGAAAACACTGATAAATTGGCTCAATGTTTTCACTGAGATTCATAAATTAAATATATCGTCAAATTTTAACACATGTCCACATTCTTTATGACTGTACAAAAATGATGCTGAAATAGAGAATAATCCAAAGCAATATATAAAAAAAATGTACGTTATAATAAATTTTGCTAGATTATTCAATGTCTGCGGTATAGGAAAATACTATAAAAACTGACTCAGTGTTAGACTTGCAAGAAGATATGAAACAATTAAATTTTTAAGGATATTAAGTATTGCTCATTAAAATATATTAAATACTAAGTAAAGAAATACATAGTGATCAAAAAACGAACGTTCTTTAGATGTACCTACTACTTACCAATTTGTAATGTTTAAAAATGTTATCCACTCTTTGTCTATTGCACGTGAATTTTGACACAGATAATAAAAGGCGGGAAAATGTCATCTTGACCGATTCCCCGTGCCGATTCCTATGTAAAAGCAATTTTAAATCCTCAAATTTATATTTATTTATTTTATTTATGTCTTTAATTATTTGTTTCAGCCATAAGATGTAAACCAGGCGACAATGATAAATCATGTATGTCAGAATCTTCAGAACAAGGTAACAGAGAAAATTAATTTGTACCAATATCAATTTTATTTTATACCAAATGGATTGGAGCGTCTTGAAATGTTATTTTTTACTATGGATTTTTCACTGCCTAATCTTTTTATTCTTATTCTGAGTTTCTAGTTGTTGGTTCTGTTTTTTATTATTTACCCTTTTTGTGTGCTTTAATTATTTTGCTAGAGTTGCCAGCATCCCATTTTTCAACAATCTTTATATTAGGTACTTATGATTAATTTCACATAATATAAACCTTTGTTTCAGAGTTAAAATCATCTGATTTAATAACATACATAGAGGTTGGGCCTGAGGTGGAATGTTTAGGGGGTAGTGAATGGGAGAGTAACTGCCACTTTTGCCGCTGCTCTGAGATGGGCCGGGCGGTTTGTAAACGGCAAGAAAACTGTCATATGGAATATGGTGAGTTTATTTAATATATCGTCTACATAGAAGCAGTATCTATAGGTACATATAATAAATCTGTAGAAGGGTCAATTCTGTACATTGAAAATATTGAAAAAATAACTAGCAGGGGGTGTTACTGGATCGATACCAAACCCAAATATGTGATTAAAAAAAATTTTTGTCTGTCTGTCTTTCTGTCTGTCTGTATGTGAAGACATCACGTGAAAACTACCGGTTCGATTTCGATGAAACTTGGTATAATTATACCTTATTATCCTGGGCGTAAAATAGGATACTTTTTATCCTGAAAAAATACCTACGTAGAAAAAAAATTAATCTCAATTTTTCAGTTATCCATAGACGTTGTTCTGTAGTAGGTACCGCGGACACACGTTGCGTATTATTATAGACCTAGCCGTATTTGGGTCCAATCGATATTTATAAGATGTCATTGTCCGAGTTACTCAAAATGGAGAAATAAACCATCTACGCAAAGACCGACATCCGCGCGGACGGAGTCGCGGGCGGAAGCTAGTTTAAAATATATCCTTATCTTTAATAATTGACTAGCCCTTACTGGCTTGTCCCTACTTCGCAAAGGGATGATATAGCGATCTGAGGTTATATAGTTTTTAATTTATAGTACATGAGTTCGATAAAAAAGGATAGGCTCAGATTAATTTTTTTTGCTTAGTTAAATTACCTTTAACTTCTCTCTTGTCTTCAAGTTACAATAAATCATTTTTTAAGCTATTGCATAGCTTCTTACGCGGGCCTTGAGCGCGGGGACCGAATCGAGAAATTCCGTAACGAAAAAACCTCACGCTCCCCACTCCGACGGGCGAAAGTGTGGCTTGAAGGCATAGCATGCAATAGCTTTACCGCGGCAGTCCCCGAGTGCCACACGTCTTTTTTTAAATGTATTGGTATCTATTTTTTTTGTACAAGAGAAATTTACGCTCTTTCGTTTTTAATTATGCTTTATGCAAAAATTATGATGTTATTTAAATAAGGGCTGATTTTTCAATCCTTGGTTAAACTTATTCATCGAATAACGTATTAAACTACCATTTCAAAAATGTATTCTAATTGTCCGTATTATATGACAGTTTACAGGTGACATTTTAATATGTTCGTGTAATGCTTTATTGGACGGATAAATTTTAACCAAGTATTAAAATTTCAGATGAGCCATTACGGTGCAAACCACATACAACATTCAAAAGAGCCTGCGGCACGTGCATGTGCCTTGATAACGGTGTCGGCCTTTGCTCGATGAAGGAATGTGTGAAAATATCGAGTAAGTTTTACTGTTAAAGTCATTTATTTTCTCGAAACATTACAATTTGAAGTACTAAAAGAGAAATACGAATACAAAAAAAAGGAAAAGAAACAAATTGAGGGTTGTCTACTAGCATTAATTAAAAGAAACCCACGGACCTGCAGGTATTTTTTAATATATTAGCTTTTTTTATTTATTATTGTAAATATAATATACAACACCATATAATATGAACTATACAACCCTGACCAAAACAGCCTGTGAAATTCCCCACCACAATAATATAATTTTAGAAATATACACTGGGTTGGGTTCAATATAATTTTAAATATAATAAGAATTGACTGCGATTCTACACAACTGCCTAATTGATGTAGTCAGTTGATACAACAAACTGAGGGTAGTTGTGTCATACGACTTTTAAATAACGTCTGAGGCGGCATTTAGTAATCGACAGCTTAGCATGTTCTGAAAGGAATACACCAACTATATTAATAACTATTCTTCCACAAAAATCAAAAGTTACGTCTAACAATAACACATTGATAGATTCCTTTAAACAATATTACAGGGACACCAATAATAACAAAATCCAAGGAAGCATTCGGAAAGGAGTGCTTACCCGGAACAATGTGGATGAGCCGATGCAATGACTGCAAGTGTTCAGAGACGGGATACCCAAGGTGTTCACACAATGAGTGTCCAGGACAAGAAAATGGTAAGTTTTATACCAATGAATAGGCTATTTAAAAAATGAGTTTACATTGACGCACAAAATTGTCTGTTAACTGCAGATTGTACTTCGATTTCAGTAAGTACTTATAGGCTTCACGGACACATTTTTCAAGCCTTTATCGAATTGTCCAATTGTATAAATTAAACGAATGTGAACACATTTTAATTTGCAATTAAAAACAACTGAAGGCGAAACTTCTTTAGGCGCGTTGAGAGTAAAATTTCAAGGCCACGACATGTTAATACCGTCACGTCATGGAGTAAGGCGACGATTTTGGTATCTTTGAATCTTGCCAAAGCAGTTTCACTTCCGACACGTGTGCTCGGCACACGCTCACTTTTTAATTAAAAGAACTCAAGGGAGTCCCCCTTCACCCTATTTATATGTTATTCGAATAAATTCAAATGTTTATTTATATGATTTTCAGAGCTAGAATTCCGTTGTGCGCCAGAATCAGTGTGGAAAGATGATTGTAACTCATGCTGGTGCACTTCTGAAGGAATAGCGATGTGCACAAGAATGGGCTGTCCTATAATGAATGGTAAGTCTTATGATCATACAAATTATTAGCTGTGCTCCGCTCCTGTTGGTCTTAACGTGATGATATAGCCTATAGCCTTCCTCGATAAATGGGCTATCTAACACCGAAATAATTTTTCAAATCGGACCAGTAGTTCCTGAGATTAGCACGTTCAAACAAACAAACTCTTCAGCTTTATAATATTAATATAGATTAAGAGAAAGGAATAGTGGATAAAATATTTATGCTCTACTAACTTTCTGCTCGCGGCTTCGCCCGCATAGTGAAGGAAAAACCCCCATAGTTCCTGTTTTGATAAGTTTTTAGTCTGGATTTAGGCAACTGACAATAATATTCATTATTTGAATCTAGACGGAATGATTATATTATACGGCTTATAAATAACCTTTTTTAATTGAGTGTAACGTTGAAGTTAAATTAACATATTGAAATTAATTTCAGTAACAGATTGGAATGGGAAACCAGTGAAACCAAGAATTGGCTCCGTAAGTATTTTAAGTCATATAATTTTTTGAGCACATTTTTTATTCATACGACGTTTGTACGGTTCATACGGTTTTTAATGAAATCTATTTTTTTTCATAATCCCAGTCTTTAAATAACATATTCGTTGCACCGGCACAATATCATACATTTTAACCGCCCATTTGTGTTAATTCGTCATTACTTTGATAGTATATGACATACAAAAACTAGACTCACAATCCGTTAAAAAGTTCGTGCGGCGTTTTTAAATCATGCATTGAAAATTGCACATTAAATTCAGGCCGTAATGTTCAAAGTCATTTGTAGAGCTCATTACAAAAACTCTGCCTAATACACGCGTGGGCAGTGTCTTGTTTTGGACAATTTTTGAGCGGGATTGTGAGTCTGTTTTATTGTTTAGTGTGCGTCAATGGACGATTCATATTTTCTGTTTTGGCATAAAGTGAATAACAATCCATCTTTTGGTGGTAATAAGAAATCTATCGTGATTTTTTCGACATAGTCGGTGATGGGTTTTCATGTTTTTTGTTTACATTTGTGATAATCTACACAATCACTCGGTAAAGGTAAACCTTTATATGTGAAGATACGTAAGTATAAATTTAAAATATTTACTTTCTGTTTGTATTGTTCTTAAATATCAAAATAATATTTAACGTTTCATTTTTTTATATGTTCTGATTTATCAGACCATTAAAAAAGTATGAAGTATCATAAAAATAGTAGTTTTAAGTTTCTTGAAGTATGTGAAAATATTACTACTTCATTGAAGAAGTATTAAATTATAATACGTTTAACAATTTCAGGTTTACAATAGATTCATTCATAAACACAAGCATAGTATAAAAAAGCGTTCTCGATGTGAACCAAACACAACATTTGAAGAAGATTGCAATACATGTATCTGCAGTGCTGATGGCGAAAACTTTGCTTGTACTCTAAAACTTTGTCATAAACCTAAAGAAGCAAATGCTACGGATGAGGTTAGTAAAATAAAAAAATTATAGGGTCATATTTCATGTTATTCAAAATTGTCGAATTTTCAATTTTGGCCTGATACGTTGCTGACATACAGACCGAAAAATTGTTAAAAAATCGTTTATTGCTTCTCATATTTCATAAGATTACAAAGTACATTACAGTTGGTTATAACTTATAGTTCATACAAGAAAGTCTAGGCCAAAACAGGGTTGTTTTTGACAGCATTAGCTGACGCCCCTCATAATTGATAGGATACAATATATTCATCTAAAAATCTTTTATATACCGAATTCGATCTGGTACATATCTACTATCATAATAAATAGACTATGAAAAATATTAAGTGCGTTAGTTTGTGGGTTGTTAGAAATTAGAATGCCAGTTATAAACGTCTTGCTAGTTATCTATGCATGATCTTGATACTTTTTCCATATATTATTTATCCAACTTCCATTCTAGAAAAGCTTAACTGACCAAAACGTGACATCACATAAAATCAAAAAACGGGCAGTTTGCAAACCAAATGCCAAATTCAGGATTGACTGCAACGACTGTGCCTGTGCGATCGATGGTCAGAGCTATTCTTGTACCGCTGAAGATTGTGACAAACGAGTGATCAATGATGACGTTGAAGTTTTTAAAGCTGAAGGGGTAAGTTTGTTCGATGCTGGTTTCGACAGAGAGACTCTGATACTCAATAGAAAACATACTGATATTCTATTCTTTCGGTTTTTTGTTGTACTATTAACTATTCTGTGCTAAGAGATACCCCAGGCCATGTATTGAGATGATTAAACAACCATCTTAACTAATATGAAACATTATTTCTAAGATTACAAATTACAATATAATTACAATACTGTAACGAGGGAACGGGGTCTTTTTGTTGACAACAAACAGACTGCTATTGTTGTTACAGTCTAGTCACTTTCTAGATTACTAGATATTATCTGTTAGTTTTTTATGTATGAGAAATAACGGGTAAACATGTTAGAGACAAAAGAAGTGAAACAGCCTACCCCCTGCTACCCTCATCTACTGCTATTGAGAAATGCAAAAATTTGTAATTAATAAATGTATACAAGTTTGTTAAATTTACGAAAAAAACGGCTGACCTGATTTTTATGAAATTTGGTATATCGATCGATAATTATTATTATCTGAAGCGATAATTATTATCTAATGCCTTTTACCCGGATACCATGCGCACAAGCGGGATCCAACTAATTTACCACACACTATTTCAGCCGATAATATTAGTATGAATTTCTTGAATCTACCGGAAATCTAGTACATAAGAAATATAATATTATCCAGGGTCCAGACCACATAGAGCGACAAACGGTATGCAAACCACGTGGTATCTTCTATATGGGTTGTAACACTTGTAGATGCAATGTTGACGGCAGCAACTACGCTTGCACCAACAAGCCATGTCCTTTGCCTGATGATGTGGAAATATTTAGTGAATTGCAGGTATAAGATAAGATTGCATAAGATATTAAATTTTATAACATTTATAAATGAAAAATTTTTAAAGAAAAAAAATCAATCACTTATTCTTAAAAAAAATCTCTTTCCAATAGCACAGTGTTGTAGCCACTGAAAAACAATCTTACCTGTTCCTTTAATTTAGTGGACGCGTTGCGAAAGCGGGCTACACGGATTATGACGTAAAGTTGTAGCGACATTTTTTGCTAAAGTTGTAAGCCGTGCGGATTACGCGTGTATCAATAGATCTGTGCGTGTATCTCTGTCTGTCTCTCTCTCTCTCTCTCTCTCTCTCTCTCATAGAAAGCAAGCAAGTTATTTTACTAACTTCGTTCCATCTGAGTGTCACTTGACACCTCTGAATTTTTTTTTTAAAGAATCTGTGTTAACTGTATTAAAATTATTGTTCCAGGATATGAAGCCAATTATACCATAAGAAATAAATGAACAGGATCGAAAATGATATCTAATATTATTCTGATTAAATGATTATGCATATCGGATGTTTTATTTATTATATTTTTTTCTCTCTCGCATTTTCTAAGGTTTCAGTTACATTTCATGTGTCGTGTACCTACTATGTTTTTATAACACTTGATACAATCATTCTAATTTACTAAGAATCATTGTGCAAGAGAAATACAATCGTTTCCATTAAATGACATACATATCTAATAATGATTAATGATTTAAACGTTTTTATTATAGTTCAGGATACATCGCCCATTTTTGCAAGTGACTACTATCAAGCTGATTTTCCGTTTGTAGCTTTATTTTGATGAGACACCGAATAATTTCGTGTACGAAACTCTCGATTGTGGTAGCTAACAGAGATAACAAGGATAAAATTTTTTGATTTGATGGTTCTCAAATATTTATTACGCAATTTGTAGGACAATATGTCTGTTGAATTATATAAACATTAACTAAGTGAAAACAAAAAAATTAGCTTGTTAGTAATCATTTATGATGACCTCGTTATCGATACACTTTGGAAAGGGGGACTCTTTGATCCAACCATAGATTTTGTAGGACAAATATTTTTTCGAATAATTTAGGTAATTATCTTGAGATTGAACAAAAAAAAAAGTTCAGTTAGTAATAAATATTTGAAAACCATCAAATCAAAAATTTTTATCCTTGTTATCTCTGTTAGCTACCACAATCGAGACTTTCGTACACGAAATTATTGGGCGTCTCATCAAAATAAAGCTACAAACGGAAAATTAGCTTGATAGTAGTCACTTGCAAAAATGGGCGATGTATCCTGAACTATTACCATTTACCACAATAACAATTTACAATAATATACTAACAAATTTCCTAATACTAGTTACCACTTGAAAATTGAAATGCATTCATATTTTTCCTTCGTATACCTAACAGTAATAATATGTATTGCGAACTTCTCTGTTATGAATTCACTCACATTCTAACATATCATTCCACACATTTCTATAGATATTGAAAACAAGTGGCAACACAACGAAGGCTGTCATTTGCGCGGCAAACCGCATGTTCATTAAGGACTGTAACACTTGTTGGTGCAACGAAGATGGTACAAGCTTCTATTGTACGAGGAAATCTTGTGTCAATCTGTTGGACAAAAGTTTTAAGGAAATCGAGGTATAGTTTTCATACATAATAAATGAATTCGTAGCGGATTTATTAATAAAAAAATTAAAGGCGCCAAATTTTGACAGTATATTTTACAGAAAATAAAATGTTGCCATCCAAAAAAAAGTAAAGCATACGTTTTATTATTTCTGGCAATTCGGTTTGGAATATCCTTGGAATAATAATTGTCGGTGTTCCAACTTAAAAACATAACATTGTTTATTAATTAGAAAAGCTGAAAAATAAATCCGCCTCAGTTACATCATGTCATTCGCATTCATTTCATTCATTCATCTTTCATTTAACATGTCATTTCATGTCATTACTGTGTTACCATATTATCGAACAGAATTTGCCCACACAAAAACAGTGTCGCCCAAACAGTGTGTATGAAATGAATTGCAATATATGTTATTGTGATTCCACGGGTACGTCTTCTCACTGTACTCGTCGTGCATGCCTTCCCGAAGATAGTACAAAGGTTTGTTGTACAGCAATCTGAATGGTAATGATTTACTTACAATTTGACTACGCAAAATTTCTTGCGTTCTAGCTTAGACTCACTATTGGACTTTATAATGGGCACCGTTGGGCGAGTAGAGGCAATCGCGATAGTACCACAGTATATTACAATAAATATTAGGAAATATTGTAATACATACTGTGACAGTACTGTATACCGCCGTATAGAGGGCCTAAATGTCTATGATCGACCGTCATTGCCTTGGACACAGGCCTTGGAGCAATTAACTAATGGACGATGATTTGCCGGGCCAACGCTGCCCATCGTGAAGAGGGCCCATAAATTTTATTTCTATAATCATTATTGTTTTAGGACACTGAATTTTATTTTAAATAATAATTCTTGTTGTTATATTTAAATTTTTAGGTGGTGGATTGATTGATACTGTATGGAAATTATATTAAAAATCCTTTAATTTTTATTTTTTATTTTCAGAGTTCTATCAGAAGAAACTTTACAGAGGTAATCACTTAATACTATTAATTAATTATTTATTTGTTGACATAAATAAGCATTTATTTAAATTTTATCAAGCTGATTACTTTTCGTCTCAGTTGTCTGGAAGAAATCTTGATATTTATTTACATACTGAGGTAAAAATATTTTTTTTAATAACTTTTTTTTATTATTTCAGATACGAGAATTTTCTTTGAGACGGAATGGCACAGAGGTAATTAAATTATCCAATGTTTTATACTCAGCATAGATAGTTTTTAGTTTTGTAGAGACGTATTTTTAACACGCTTTTTCTGTTTGTTTGTTCTAACCGAAACCTTTAGACTCGCTTTTGTCCCACGGACGGAGTTTTTTTTTATTTTTTTATTAGTATATGATTTATACCAAATAATATAAATAATTGTTCTTAAAAATACTATTAAGTAATATTTTTCATTTTTTCAGCTTCCTTTCAGGCCAAACATTACAGAGGTAAGAACATCACTTTAATAATTTTTTTAAAGATAACTTATTATTTAATAATTTTTTAATGTCAAGAAGCGCTTACGATTTTGAGATGAGATCCGATGAGTGTTTTGTTGCTATGGAAAAAAAGTTAATATTTTTCATTCTAATATAGTTACTAAAAGCAATAATTTAATAAATTTTTTATAAATCATATTTTTTTTTTATTTCAGAAATCGGAATTTCCTGTTAGATGGAACAGCACAGAGCTAGAGGTATTAAAATTATTGATTAAGGTATAGTTTTGTAAAGATAATCGATTATATCATTTACTAGCTGTGTCCCTGCGGTTTTACCCGCGTTACTCCGCTCCTGTTAGTCTTAGCGTGATGATATGCCTATAGCCTTCCTCGATAAATGGGCTATGTATAAAACCGAAGAATTTTTCAAATTGGACCAGTAGTTCCTGACATTATCGAGTTTAAACAAACACACAGCAACAAACTCTTCAGTTTTATAATATTAGTATAGATATGTAGCTAATAATATTTCTGTACATGATAATGTTCTTCTATACGACATAACAAGAATTACTTAATTTTTTTCAGTTTATTTTAAGCCGGAACATGACAGAGGTAAAAATTTAATTTATTTATTATTATATTTCTAAACAGAAAATCGTACATTATTAAGAAGCGAGTTTCTTGCAATATTTAGAGTTTAGACCATCTTTTTCATCTGTGATAAAAAAATCCGCAGAAAATTTATTGTTATATTAACAACTAGCTGTGCTCCGCGGTTTCACAGCATTAGAAGGCTTTATATGCATATAGCCTTCCTCGATAAATGGGCTATCTAACTCTGAAAGAATTTTTCAAATCGGACCAATAGTTCCTGAGATTAACGCGTTCAAACAAACAATATTAGTACCTATAGATTACTCATAACTAACTAAATAAACTGCTATTTTGAAAAGTTAGAAGCTATATTCATTCCTTTTGTATATTTTAAGGTACCACTAAGGAGAAAGCGGTCGTCTTCGCAGGTAATTAATAAATCACTATACACATCTCATACATTATATAAATAAAAGTCCTGTTAGTTACTCAAGAACGGCTAAACTGATATAATTAAATTTTGATTTGTTAGATTAATTATTATTTCAATTTATTTCCTCTTCGTATGGGAACTGTTAACAATTTGAAAATCTTGCAAAAATGTCCACCCGTGCGTAACGAGCAGCTAATTAAATATGTATATATTTAACTATAATAATAGCAAATCCATGGTAAAATAAATGTTACAGCAAAAATCAAATCCAGATGAAACAACGCAATCAAGGGTTGCTCCAATCATAAAGGTACGCCATAATTTTGAGGCGTCTTCTTTTTGTATCTGGCAACACTCAAGCACAGATAATTTATTACTTGCCTAAAACACACAGATAATATAAAACTACACTAGCCTATTCTTCCTTATGCCTTTAATCACTTCTTTCAATTTAAATTATTCGTTTTCACTCAATTGTAGCACTTTCTAATACTAAAATTAATTATTATTATTTGATGGCACGTGCACTCAAACACAAAGTCCAGCAATTACTTTTAAAATCACTGCATAGATTTGCCTGTATCACGAAATTATAAATAATCGCAAATCAAAACACTGCAATATAATTTATATTTATAGTTTAAACAACATTTATTGTTAACATGGTTGACAGCGAAAAAATTTTCATAACTACGACGGCAAATCCTTATCATATTAACATGTCTATGTCGAGTCGATTTTTGGTATAATTTTTATGTCTAGAGATTCTTAGGAGGGCACTTACATAAGCTACTTTTTCCCGCGTTAAACATCTTAAGGTATTCCCATTAGAAGATCCATTATGTCGACTGGAATCACTTTTATGAATAGTATAACTATGTAGGTACCTATATATTGCGCTATAATAAAAATGTGGCCTAAACTGTTAATTTTCTTTGGTGTGGAGTAGTCCTAATCTGTTATGGTCGAAACGGCTTAATCCATACTTACTAATTAATATTATAAATGCAAAAGTAACTCTGTTTGTCTGTTACTCAATCACGCCTTAACTACTGCACCAATTTGCATAAAATTTGGTATAGAGATATTTTTGATACCCGAGAAAGGACATAGGATAGGTTTTATCCCGGAAATCCCACGGGAACGGGAACTAGGCGGGTTTTTATTTGACTGCGCGGGCGATGCCGCGGGTGGAAAGCTAGTTTCTATATAAAGCGAGATATAACGCGTGTGGTGTATCCAGTAGGGGACGCCGAAGGCCTGCCAGCCCGGCCTCGAGTTCAGGATGGACTGCAATAAGTGCCTCTGCGACAACGAGGGGCAGAACTTCTCGTGTACAAGGAACGATTGTGCCGCTATTAACAGCAACGGGAATGGAGGGGACCGGGCTAAGCGAGGTTTGATTTTAAAATTATTTTTTTAAAGTTTTGAATGTAATTATAATAAGTCTACTAATTTTGATAATTTTACTACCTAGTAGTAGTTTTGTTATAGGATATTTAAAAAAGGTACCTATTAGCAATAGACAGTAATTATAAACTTGTTTTAAAAGAATTGTCTCTATAATCCAGAACTATTGCGTTTTGATATAACATCAAAATTATTTATTTAATAAGTTAATATATTCCAATTCAGTTAACTACGTACATAAATCAATATTTTTAGCCCTTAATATTTTTTCTTTAAATTATTTCCAGAAGTAACATCACTAAATCATACGGACTGCACTCCCGGGAGTGTGTTCGAACAAGGGTGCAATGTATGCAGGTGCACATCAGATGGGAACCACGCTACGTGCACTATGAAAATATGTCAAGAGAGCACAGAAAATGATATTAATGCACCAGGTGAGGATTACAGGACTTTTTAAAACTCTAACTCAAACTCAAACATTTACATAATCAATTAAAGTTCTTCCAGAAGTCCTTATGAATCATCATATTTTAACATTTTTTTTCATATCGCAAAAAAATTGTTCACAATAAATGTCTGTGTTGTTTGTCTTTAAATTATTTTATTTTAATTAATTTAAATGATTTGTTTTGTGTATTTTTACTCGGGTCACTCATTTGCGTGCGTAAAACGTTCGTACATTACACGAATGTTTGCGCTCTTAAAGGTGTAAAAACATTAATTTCAAATGTTACGTTAGGTATTTGCGAATGTCGTCATTTGCGTATTCGAAGGGTTTGCGGCCAGATGAAAAACGGCTAACCATATATATTCTCCTAATTATAAATATACATAAAATTTTGGTTTCATCAAAAAGATTATGAACGAAGTAATCCTGCGGTGGGATCTGGTACTATATAAATTTAAGAATTTTACCTCGTTGTCAAGTTTAAAATAAAAATGCTGTTTCTTTGTTCTAGAATCGGACCCAAGTTTTCGCTGCAACCCGGGGGAACAGTTCAAGCGTGGTTGCAAAGATTGTACATGTTCTGCTGACGGCAAAAGCGTGTTTTGCACTTTGCGTCTTTGCGACCAAGACATGAGTCCGTCGTTGTAACCTTTCCAACAAAATAGATGCATTTATTTGTCTCTGTCGCTTTGAGAATAATACTTATTTAACGTTTTGTGTTTTGTACGAAGATGACTGTTATTGGGGCTTCGCGTATTTTATACCGCGAGTTTTACGGTATATTTGTCAAATATTCAAGAGACAGTGAGTTGAATATGCTTTCTTATCATAAACGGCCTCTGAAAAATAATGAAATATAATCTAGAATATCTTTGATTTGTATCTATTGCATTGTTGTAGCGACTATGTTATAGTCAACTTTAGTTACATTTTTCCGTTGCAGAAACATTCAAGGTAATGTTTTATTTGCTAAGTAGGTTTCATTTTGCGTCTTTAATTTGTATAATACTTTAACAATAATCTGTTTATTTAAAAGGGCTGGGCCTCTTAAAACTTAATAAAAGATTTAAGAATCTATTATAGCTTTTGGAACGAAGTTGCTTATCGCGCGTTACGAAAAGGGGGCTAGACGGAATTAGGACAAAAAGTTGTAACGACACTTTTTGTTATAGTTGTAACTTTGTAAGCCGTGCGGCGTGCGCGCGTTTCAATGTCTGTCTCTCTCTCTCTCTCTCATATAAAGCAAGGCAGATAAATTAGTAACTTCGTTCCATTCAGGTGTCCCTTGGCACCTTAAGTTTTTGATTGATTTATTTGCTTATCAATGGATATGCGGCTGTCTTGTAAAGTGTTTCTTTGTAAGTATTAGCATACATGTAATAGTTTATTATATGTATGGTATTAGTTCGTAAGAATGGTGTGTTTTGTTTGTCAAGTTTATAGCTACATATAGTATTTCAAACGATATTAAATAAGGACTTATTTATCCACACTTATGCGTAATTATTTAATAGTTTATAGAGGTAATTATAAGTAAGGAATTTTTTTGCATACACAAACATGTCCTTATAGTTTTTTTGTTGAATAAGTAAGAACAAAGGTAAATAGGAATTGATCAGTTAAATTATTGGATGATAATTTACTGGTTTAACTGTTAACGAAATTCTACTTTATGTCGAATAGTTGTTTTCTTTTGAATTGGTTTTCGGTCGTTTTTATGCAAACATTGTATTACTCAATACGTAATTATACTTAACGTTAAATGATCGAACGAATAAACTATTACAATAATATGTTTGAGTTTTATTTTCTTCTATTAATATTTCTTTTAATTTCCCTATGTTTCTTCTGAATGTTGGTTTCTTTACCTTATTAAGTACCTACCTATTTAACATTGATTGAAGTACACATAATATGAGGTAGGTTGTAGGTAGATATCATTATTACACAAGTAACACAAATTAAATTTAAATATCTCTACCTATATTCACTTATTTTTATTCACTGTTTCCTACAGAGAAAAAAATATTAAGACGATGAGGCATGTGCTTTTCCAAGGTCTTTCCTAAAATGCCGTTAGTATTAGATATTTTAGAAGAGCTAAATGTTTAATCTTCATTCAAAATTTAAACCGAAGTATTTCAAGGAGCCCGAGTATCCCATATATATATAATAATTAAAATAAAATAATAAGATCAATTTAGGTAGGTATTCTGTATATTTTGGTAAAAAAAAGAAGAAATTATCGAATAAAAATACGAATAATCATAACATTTACTCAAATTTAAAATGCAGTATGAAGATAATATTTAGTTTGTACCATGATTTTTGATAGAAGCCAATCTGCCTAATTAATTACCCTTAATTGAGTTTAATCTCTAATTAAAGTCTACAATTAGTACTATTAAAATAAAGATCATTTAAAAACACGCAACTATAATTTCAGGATATTAAATGCGTAATAAAAGGTTTTTAATCAGCGCTATTTTATGGGAAACAATTTTAGACGATAATCTTCAATACGATACAGTCGATAACATGGCGTATAATTCGATTTTATTCACACTTGTTGTGTTTTATATTATTTATGTTCAGGCTATATTATGTAAGTATTGTTTGAACGAAACTATTTTTTGTTGTATATTTTGTTAACGCGTAAATCTTGATAGAGTTTTATCTAATGCTACAAAACATTATAGGTAATAGTTACTACTTCGGGGAGTATAAAAATTTGCAAAATCAGCGTTGGTTCATTTTCTTACGAAAACGTTTACATTTAAAAAAAAATTCATTTTATTAGTTGTATTTTAACACTGCTGTTATATTATTATTAGTTCTGTGACTTTATTAGTTCTAGTGAATTATTAGTTCTATTCATTTTATTAGTTCTGTGACTGTGACGTTGATGAATGCATTAAATTCATAAATTAATCGAATCGTAACTTATAATATGTTGGCTACATTCGATTCGAGATATAGCTAATTAAATTATTTAATAAATTATTAAATTGTAAAAATGTGCTTGGTAAATAAGAATTGTTTTTCACCAGTGCCCTTAGGATGGACTTCGCACAATAAATCTAAAAGTAAGTGCTTTTTTATTTATTAATTGTAATCGTTCTGATTTTCTGTTTGATTTGACCTAAGACGGCTATAAAAGTAAAGCGATACATTTTTTCGTATACTTACTTACCTATTCAGATTCCACAATGATGATGAGATTTTTCACAGCAGTCAAAATTACTCTATAGCTTTGAAATCCATTAAAATATTGAATTTCTAATTGTATAATCGATACCTACTAATATTATAAAGCTGAAGAGTTTGTTTGTTTGAACGGGCTAATCTTAGTAACTACTGGTCCGATTTGAAAAAATATGTCGGTGTTAGATAGCCCATTTATCGACGAAGGATATATAATATCATCACACTAAGACCAACAGCTAGAAACCACGAGACACAGTAATCTGTACAGCGTACAGCTTACTCACTATCTCCAGACGCACAAAAACTTATAAAAAAGCTACGTCGAGATGTAGAAAAGGCAAACAAACAAACACACTTTATCAATTATATTAATTATTAAGTATTATTAGTGAGGATTAGGTTGTCATTGGAATGATTTGAACCATCCTTTAAAAGCTAAAAAACGCAAAAGCTTACAAGCAAGCTTCTGCTAGCTTTTTAAAGTTAAACTATCTTTATATTAAAGCTTTATTTCATCTTTTTACTTTATCAACAAAATAAGATTCCTTTGAAATTTTTCGTAGGTAATTCATTACATTATTTCACAGTTAAATCATTAACATCAGCTTCCGCCTGGTTACCAAAAGCCACACAATGCGTACCAAGTGATACAGCTAGAGGCAATTGTTTCGTTTGCATCTGTAATATTGATGGGATCTTCGTTTGTCGTCCTGTGAAGTGTGTGAAACCTGGTATGTAGTTACTTGTTCTTTTTCTATTAAAACATAAGATAATTAGAGTAATATTGCACTCTAATCGGTAATATAAACTATAGAACACACATCCGAATTGCAAAGCAGATGATGAGCAGCAGAGAGGCCTTATGTTCTTTGTCAAACTGAGAATCAAGTTCTTCTTGTTTACTTTCTATATCTTAAGATGATCAATAAAAATCCTATATAAAACTGTGTCAGTCTATACTGTTAAATGCAATACATTTTTCAAAAAAGCTTCATTGCTTAACTACTTTGTTTACAAATTATAGAAATGCATTTATTTTCATTTTTCCAGAAAAGCCGGTACATATTCAAAAGGAATGCAAACCAAACATGACATACAAGAAAGATCACACAATTTGCAAATGTTCAAATAAATCACGATGGATCGCAGAAAACTGTAGGAAAATCTTCGGGACGCTTCACAGTTACAAAGCCCTTATCTTCAGCTACTTAAAGACCAATGTCACTTGCAAACCCAATAAGTTATATTTAATGGACTGCAATATATGCCAATGTCATAAATCTGGGTACATTCTGGGATCACAATGCACAAATCGTAATTGTAGAATTGGTAGTAAAGCTGATGCCTGTAAATTCGGTGATGTTTTACGAACACAGGATGAAATCTGCGTATGTAGTGATGTTAACTATTATATTGATACACTGTGTACTAAAATAAATGGTCATTTGATTCAAGAAATAAAAGCTGATAAGGTTAAAGCGTTAACGAATATGAAATACGCTTCGAACGATAAATGTACTCCACACAAAGAGTATTATAATGATTGTAACCATTGCATTTGCGATGATAATAGAAAATTGGTTTGTACAACGAAAAATTGTGAAGTCAAAGCCAATTTAAGAAGTGCTAATGAAATAAGTACCGAATTAGCAGAGGTTGAACATGAGAATGAAACTTGTGTTCCTGGACAGAAATATAAATTGAAATGTAATACGTGTTTGTGTACTCCAGATAAGGAATTGTCGTGTACTACAATGATATGTTTAGGAGATTATGTATTGGACGGTGTAGCTTTGAACAGGAGTTTAATGTTAAAGGATACTTTGGAAATTGGAAAATAAACAATTTGATCTTGGAAGTGGTTTTTCTTTAGTACATAGATAAAGTACTTTAATTATATATGCGTTATATATTGCAATTATTTTGTTATGAATATGAGACGAAAACCTAAAAAATAAAATAACTTAAGAAAAGAAAACCTTATTCATCCATCTGTTCGCGAACGAACATTCTTCAAAACATCCTAAAATTTATATTCTGTCGTGTTAATCCAGACATTACAACTAGTAATTAAAAAAATACACACGTATTAAAATTTTAATTTTAGCAAAACTAAATCAACATCTCCCCGAAATCCACGAGTTCCAAAGCTGTGTGCCTGGTCACCTTTACAAGTCTGACTGTAACACATGCCGATGTAGTGAGAACAGCACACTGCTTTGTACGAAAATGGCCTGTATTAAAGACGCTTTCGCAGAAACTATGAAGGATCATATACAGAAACATCCAACACATAAGGCCAAATGGGCTAAAGCGATTGGAAGAAGTGGTGCGTTGCATGGAAAGTTACCACAAGTGGTAGAGAATGGAGATTGTGTTCCTGGGAAGATCTATGAAAGGGCGTGTGAGACGTGCTTCTGTAATGACAAGAAGGGCTTAAATTGTACGGGCACGTGTGATGAAAGGAAGTCATGTAAGTATAATATAATTATGAATTTAATAATGAAATATTGTAAGTCTCTCAAAAACTTATTAAAATAGTTAAAAATAAAATGAAAATCGGTGCACAAGTTTTTGAATTTATCGCGAACATATAGACAGAATAAGTAAAGCACTTTATTTTGTAATTAATAGTGATTCTAATTACCTATTATTCTTTAATAAAAAAAAATATATTTAAGACGAAAGAACCATATTTGCATTTACAATATCTTAGTTATTTAATATCTTGTTTTATAGTAAAGAACTCGAAATACCCAGTCAAAAAGTTTCCCTTCAAGCCTGCAGATGTCCACAACTTTGATGTCATGAAGCATTTATCTGATAAATGTGTTCCTGGGAAAATGTACCGTATCGCTTGTAATGGATGTCTGTGCCGTGAAGCAAATAATCTCTTATGTGAGAATAAACTCTGCGTGTCCCATGAGGCTTTGTCAAAACTTGATGCTAAGAAACGTTCTGGTAAGTGACAATAGAAAGAACATAAATTATGGTCTAAGAGCCCGTGGGAGATCGTCCTTCACCGATCTGATAACCAGATGAGACGTATTTTTTATTAAATATTTTTTATAAACAAATATGCCTATAATTGCTTGCCTATCGAAAAGTGGTCATGGCTATTTTTAATTAAATTACCTTTTATCGATTTTTTTTTCATCACCTTCATACTTTTGATGACCCCCTCCCACGGGCTCTCCTACTAATAGGTGTTTTATGAAAACTCTTAAGTGTAGGCCAAAGAACGAACTTATGAGCAAATTTTTAATCTGTGGAGGACAAGATAGTGATGAAACAGGCATAAGCTTGATCTAGGCATTAAGATCAGCTGATCTTAATTCAAAACTAAATTAAATTCAAAGAGAAAACCACGGATCAATTTAATAAAGATAGGTATCATAAAATTACTAATGTAATGTTTTATTTAATTTTATGATACCTATCTTTATTAAATTGTTACGTGGTGTTCTGGGTGTAATCACCAGAACAAGTATAGAGTTCATTATCACCAGAAATATCAGTTCTTTATATATCAAAACTTATAGGTTTATTGCAAGTTGCAACAGCCATTTTCCAATTTTCAGGCAAGAAATGCAATAACGACGAAACACGCGGATGTATTCATTGCAAATGTGTGAATAACATGACTAAATGTAAAAGTATACCAAAATGTGAGGAACGAGAGAGATTATCAGGGAATTCTCACAAGATCCCATTAGCTCTCAATTTGCAGAAGGAAAAGTGTACACCGGGGATGATGTATACGTAAGATGTTTTCTAATTGAAATTCAATTTAAAAGATTCCATGAGACATCCATACTTAAAAGTTTATAATACATATTATAAATGCGAAAGTAACTCTGTCTGTCTGTCTGTTACTCAATCACGCCTAAACTACTGAACCAATTTTCATGAAATTTGGTATGGAGATATTTTGATACTCGAGAAAGGACATAGGCTACTTTTTATCCCGGGAAAATGACGCAATCCCGTAAATCCCACGGGAACGGGAACTATGCGGGTTTTTCTTTGACTGCGCGGGCGAAGCCGCGGGCGGAAACCTAGTTTTAAATAATAGTACATATTTTCAAGGAACAAAAAAATTAGTCAGTGTTTAGCATTTAAATATAATATCGGCAACTTGGCCAATGTTGTGGATTATGGCTTTTACCCTGATTAGAGACCCGTGTCCCAGCTGTGGGAAAATATATGGGCTGATGATGATTAAGGTGATGATGATGATGATGATGAGGATGTAAGAAAAAATTATAGGTAATGATGATGATGGTGATGACGATAATGGTGATGATGATTATTTGAATGATTATTTTCTTATCTTTCATTTCAGGGTCCAATGCAACCAATGTTATTGCCAACGGGATTCTACATTGAGATGTACTCAAAAGGCCTGTCTCAATTACGCTCAAGTCATCAAACTTCATAACCAAGTAACAGAATTAGAGCAACAAGGAATGTGATATTACGTTTAATTATTAATAATGACAATATTATAATTTAGTAATAAATATATTAATTGTGCTGTTTATGTTATTGAATGAATGAATATTAATTTTATGTTATTAATGGTAGATGCAAATTTAAAATAGGTAGCTTTCATTACCTAATTAACAGCCGAAGTTCTCTCGCAGATAATGAAATTTAATAAAAAATGGTCTGGCTTACGTCACCACTTTTTAATATATATCTATAATTAAAAAGTGACTTTAAAAAGCACCTAAGTATTTGTGGAAACATAAGTATGTGACTCTGAGAAAAGAAAGAAAGGGGTTGAATAGCTTAGTGAAATCAATTTGTAATAAGGAATGCAACAATGCTTAATTGTGTAGTCTTATCAAACAATTTCAATCATCTGCTTGATTTAAAAAGCCTTTCTAGCCAATTAATTTCCAAGTAATATCTCAGGTATGCGGAAAAATAAAAAACTGAACATAAAGCATGGAACTTTTTAATCTTACAGTATCTACCTATAAGCGTGAAATTAATCCATAGTTTTTAATTTTAAATCCTCGTTGCATAGTCCATTTATAAGTGTTGCACTACACATTATGAAAATACGTATGTCTGTGGCATTTTTAACTTTATTATCACGATTACCATATCAAATAACCACTTTACGTAAGTACATGGTTGTTTCTTTCTCACATGTAATATTCTTTATTATTTCTTATTTATTTGTTTCTTCAGGTGCGTGCGTTCCAAACACGCAGTTCATACTGAATAACTATTTATGCTACTGTAATAATATCGGTTTATGGAATGATGCTAGCTGCACTAAAATACAGAGACGGCTGAGTTGCCAAATCGGCCAAGTATTCCGAGATGGTTGTAACCGCTGCGTGTGTCTAGAAAATGGTCAATTTTCGTGCACAAATGCCTATTGCTTGGAGAGTCAGAGCTTACTTGCATATGACGTGAAATGTACCCCGTTCAGGTCATACTATATTAACTGTAGTCTATGTACGTGCCCAGCTTCTGGGATATCAGCAGAAGCACATTGCACAAAGGACTCATCTTGTCCTCTAGAAAATACGTCCAATTTTCAAATGGTCAAGAACAATTATTGTATACCAAATGTGATGTATATTTTCCCTTGCATTCATTGTTTGTGTTCAGAGAACGGAATTTTCGTTATCGATAAATGTGTAGATAAATGTCAAGTAACTAAAAAGCAAATTAAAAGGTGTAATCCAGGAACATATTACAGAAATGGCTGTAGCATATGCTTATGTTCTAAAAATGGCAATCGTGATGACCGTCTATGTAGCGAAATTTCTTGCAATAAAATCAAACCAAACACACCAATATTTCAAAGCTTAGAAAGCTATGGTTCATGTACTCCTTTTTCATTTCAATCAAAATGTCTTTATTGTGAGTGCAATATGAACGGTTCTGTAAATGGAAGAAAATGTATAGAACTTGATTGTTCAAAGAACACAAAACTTCAGAATTATCAAAAGAGAGATAACTGTAGTCCCGGTGAATTCGTTCCTATTTGTATCGAATGTTTCTGTCCTCAAAATGGTTTAATTAATAGCAGCTATTGCAGAAACAATTGTAGTAATCAAAGTAAATTACACATTCTTGATAACATTGTTAATGGAAGCTTATACGAACTTGCAGATGTAAATGAATTGGATAAAGAACATTATGAAGAAAACTGTATACCAAATTTTGTATATTATGAAGATAACAAATACTGTCTGTGTCCCGAAACTGGATACAAAAATTCTCAATCATGCATTTCTTACAATAAGATTGAAACTGCATTACATATTAGAAGTGAACATGGTTCACGCGATCAAAAAAATAAAAGTACAGAATGTGAACCAGGCACATACGTTGAGTTCGATTGTAATGTATGCTATTGTTCTAAAAGCGGTGTAATAGACTACAAGTGGTGCACTTATGATGATTGCATCGCTAAGAAAACTATACAGGCAGCTCATAAGACTCGTGTCCTTCCCGTGACCAACGTATATTCTGATGGAACTTGCATACCCGGATCAATATCTAAGGTTAAATGTAATTTCTGTATTTGTCCCGAAAGCGGGATACTGAGAGAACGCGCTTGTACTAGAAATAACTGCTACGAAGAAGAGGAAGAAGATAAAAAAATAGGCATGGATAGATTTACATGTGAACCACTTGCTTATTACGAAGTCGATTGTAACATCTGCTTTTGTCCCCGAGATGGTATAAAGAACGTCGCAAAATGTACTAAGAATCAATGCGAGAAAAATTTCCTAAGAACCAATGACTGTGCGCCCGGTCATCTCTTTACAGATGTCTGTAATGTTTGCGTTTGCCCACCGAACGGAGATAAAACTGACAAGGCTTGTACTGAGCATACGTGTGGCGTAGCTCCTTGGAACCAATTCAAGTTACCCCAAAACTTACTGCAGAATAAAGTTAATAACGCAAAAGTAAGGACTCTAGACCACTGCTTTCCAGGTGAAGAATTTACTCAAGATTGTAAAATTTGTGTTTGTCCAGACATGGGTTTGAAAATGTACGCTTCTTGCGAGGTGAATGAAGCCATCGCTTGTGATAATGGTCAAGAAACTTTACCAACGGCTGATCTAGGCAATAAGCTATCGGTAATTTAAAACATTTGAACACATCCTGATAGTGTTAATACTTTGTCAGTTTAAGCGATTAACATGGTATTTATCAAACAGGTAACTGGTTCAGATAGTGATATAAATTCAGCCACTCATAACCGGGTTAGAAGATTTGAGTTAGCTCAATGTATGGAGTATAAGATAAAAATGGCTCCCGAGAGAAAACACTGCACACCTGGCTCCATGTACTTTATACGGTATTCTAATTTATCATTTTGTTTGTACATATAAATAATTATTAAACACAAGAAGCAGTTTCTACAACATGTTGTGAACTACACACAATTAAATAAAAAGGTTTTTTTAATAGGTATATTAAATATAGGTATATATATTTTTATACTGTGGTAGTTATTATTAAGTTATCTTTTGCAGATGTAAACAATGCATTTGTCCGTACATGGGAAACATAAATAAATTTTGTCGTCCATTACCAAACAATGTTCATTGCGAAGAGGCTTTTCCTGGTTTTAATTATTTACCGATGGGTCGAAGATATGAAGGTAAGATTTTACTGTATCTTTATTATGACATACAGACTCCAGTCTGCGAATTTTTTAACTTAAGTTAATTTCGCTTTATTTGTAGCTTTAGTGACTCAAAATTATTGTTACCCCTATATTATTTAGCAATGTACTTAAATGTTCACTATTTTAAAATATTTTTTAAACTTGCACTTCTTATTCCAGCAAATAATACAAACAATACTGGACCAAATGGACACAAAGTAAATGAAACAATAGTACTCGAAGTAACACACAAACACACAATGTACCAATGTGATATAGTTGGCAAAATAATGGATAAATGCTTTATATGTAATTGTGAAGAGAGTGATAATCGCCTCGTCGTGATAGAAGAACATTGCTTTAAAAGTGAACATGATAACTGCACAGATGTTCCGAAACCCTACTTTTTGCATGACAATAAACTTATATTTCTTTGAAAATTTTGTTTTATTTTAAAATTATAATTAAAAAAACATAGAGGATATTAAGACAATATTTTATTTGCCTATATTGATTGATATTGCTGATTTTCAAGACAAACGTAAACGTAATCTTTGAGCCCGAAATAAGACTTCTAAAACGTCTCCAATTATAAACAACTAGCTTTCCGCTTTGTTTTATACTATGTAGTGATATATTACTTAATTAATTCACTGCAAGTTTTTATTCGAAAAGGTGATCAAATAGTGTTTCGGTAAAATATACAGTTAATTTTGAATTGTTTTCTTTGCAAGAATCTTAGTTGGTTTACTCGAAAGCTAATGTTTCTAGTTCACAATAAGTAGTTAATTAATCGAGGAATGGTGGCAGTATATAAATTTTATTGAAGCGTAAATTTGATTAAGTGAACTAATTTCAAAAATATCAGAATCTAAGATCAGAATGAATTAGTGCATGATGGTAAGAAGGAGTTTCATAATATTCACGATATTATGTTTATCAGCATATAGGAAAGCAGGTAATTATTAAAATAATTTGACATGTGGTTTCGTAAGTTTCGCTAACAAACTAGTACATGATATAATAATTTAACTTTTAGAAAATTCAAGAAAAATATGTGAACCCAATTCCTATGTTATCGTTGGATGTAACGTTTGCCGATGTGATGATAAAGGCAATATAAACCATGAAATGTGCACCAAAAGAATATGTGAAAATACAAGAGTAAATATAGAAGAATCTAGAAGAACATACAGCGTCAATGGAAGTTGTGAACCAGGAACCTGGTATTCCACTGAACCTTGCCAATTTTGCTATTGCGTAGTTAAAAATAAATTAATATGCAACAGTAATAACGATCCACAGAAGCTCCTTCTAGGCAAATTCGATTTTACAGTATGCGGTACTAATTTATTGCAAGAACTATCAGAACTAGCTGCTGAAGGAAAACATTCAAGACATATAAATAAAAAGAAACGGCGTAGAAAAGTTGCAAGGAACATAAAGCACAAAAAAGTGCGGACCACTACAACTACTAAAGGAATACATACTGATGAAATCTATGAAGATATATTCAAAGATATAAATCTAAATAAAAATATTGAACGTAATGGTAACTATAGAGAAACTGATTATGATGACGATGATGATGATGAATATAATTCTGTAAGAGAAGTAGGTATCACTGAGTTACCTTATGATGACTCTGATGAATATAATAGAAATGTTAAATTAGCTTCAGATGTTGAAGGACTAGATTCAATATTAGATAACGATTTTTCACATAAGCTTTTGGCAGGTTTACAAAATAATATAAAGACTAAAGAACCTGAGTTGGCTGAAATTAATTTTCCGCAAATACTGAATAAGTTTTTAAATTTGAAAATGAGAAAATCAATGTTGACGATTGATGAAAATAAACAATGTACACCAGGAATTACGTATAGTAGCGGTTGTAAGAAATGTTTTTGCTTAAAAAATGGCAAAATTCTTTGCTCAAGTCAACTTTGCTTATAGAAGCATTAATTTTACGTGCGTAAATTGAATCAAGTAAGAGTTGTAGTTGATTAAAATATTAATGAACCAAAGTTATTGTTTCAATTTTTATTTCATTATAGTAACTAACGATGATAAGTTTTTTAGTCATAAGAATATAAATAGTAGTTTTCAAAATGTTAGTAAATATATTGCTTATTTTTCTAGTAGATTGTGCTTTAGTATTTACGCTTCAGCATCAGAAATGTAAGTGAAAAAATAATGGATATTTTCTTATAATTTGTCATGGCATAACTGATAATTTTAGCAAATCAGTGGAATTTTCAATATTGTGGTCCGTATTCCATATTTAAATCATTTTAAAAACACACAAGTCGCTTCATACCGCTTTAAGTACATATATTCAATATTTACTATTTCAATAGAATGCTACGAGCATTGATCAAATTCTATATAGATAACTATAAATTAACAATAAAACCCAAATAGAAAACAGATTTTAAAACTTTCTAGTCCTACATAAAACGTTGTGGGATGAGAAGTGCAAGAAGCATGACGTTGCTTTAAACGACTGCAATTGGTGTTGGTGCGATAAAAGCAACCGTTACAGCTGCAAGGCCAGGGTCTGCTCAGAAGTTGATATGTTTGGACATTTTCAAGGTATCGATTTTCTCAGTTTACTTTTCAAAATTGGCAGCAATATTATAAAGGCCATAATATTATAAAGGCACATTTAAACGCGCTAATCTCAGGAACTACTGGTCCGATTTGAAAAATTCTTTCGGTGTTAGATAGACCATTTATCGAGGAAGGCCATAGGCTATACATCATCCCGCTAAGACTAACGGGAGCGGAGATACGCGGGTAAAACCGCGAGGCACAGCTAGCTTATATTAATAAGGCTTTCAAAATACGCACAATAATTCTACAGAAACATTATAAAGTTCTAGAATTACTTTCAAGATTTATTTCTTACTCCTACTTGATTTTCCAGATGCAATTCAAACGATAAATGTTGGTATGGAAGGACATGGAGTCTGGCGTTCCACCCCTTCCGCTTGTTCCCCTGGAGTGCAATATCATCGTGAAGACATGCTCTGCGTTTGCACTGAAGATGGAAATTGGCCTAACCCTGTCTGTAGAGATGCCCTTCGAATGCTCCACCCCGTAGAAGTCACAGAACTATCCCAACCAGATACTAACTATTCATGTACTCCAATGAAACTTTATCTTGTAGGATGCCATGTCTGTTTCTGTGCTGAAGGCTATATCGACCCTAATCTATGCACCAATACGACTTGTTACCAGGAACCACAGTTGGACAATACTGAGACAATGCCAAGAAGTAAGGATATAAGTGATGATTTGGAAATATACGCGACATGTAAACCGAATGTAATGTATTCGTTCGGTTGCAAGACTTGTAAATGTTTAAAAAATAACAGACTTATTTGCGAACCATGCAAAGAAAAACATAAACTGATTGGTAATGAAACTCAAACAACCTGTCCAAGATCGATCTTCAAAGATGGTTGCAATTTGTGTTATTGCGATATGGATATGCGAAAAGTTTGCACAATAAGAAAATGTCTTAGTAAAGATACTATAAAATACACGAAGACTTCTCATATTAAACATAGAACAGTGCCTGCACCTTTAGACTACGAAGATTGTGAACCAGGGACAAAGTTCATCATCGATTGTAATACATGTAAATGCATGACTTTAGGCAATAAAAAGTTAGTACAATGTACTGCTAGACCATGTAACTCAAGTAGCAATTTAGAAAGAATAAAAAATGATTGCGTTGTAGGCACAACATTTATTTGGAAATGTATGCAATGTTCTTGCATAGAAAGAGACGGTGTGAAAATACAGTCATGTTTTACTGATAAGGCATGTACTGTATCACCTAAAAGTCTTAGTTCTGATGTAAAAAGCCTAAATGGGTATTGTGAACCGCTCCATACATATCGGGATGATTGCAACCAGTGTAGATGTTTAGCGGATGGCGAGACAGTTGTATGTACATCCAAAATTTGTAAAAATACAAAACCAATATCCGTAGATATAGTACCAGTTAAATTGAGAAGCAGAAATCGCTGTCCAAAAGGCCGATCATTCCATCTCAAGTGTAATATGTGTTTTTGTTTAGCAAATGGTAATTCTATGTGTACTACGTCAGATTGTAGGAAAGAAAAATTCAAGGTGTACCCCGTTTTACGGAGATAAATAAAAGACATGTTAATTTAATTTGTTTATTAATTGATCATTTATATTCTTAAATAACTTAACAACTAATTTGAACGAAAATAAGTAACTGTGCATAGCCTTAAACATTTGAAAAAAGTATCAAAAAATAAACGATTTAAAATGTTCAAAAAAGGAATCTCAAAAAAAAAAATTATAAAGTTCTAGAAGTAATTTAAAAGCAGAACGTTTATGACGATTTTAATAAATTGGACATTATTAAATTTAAATTTTAGAAAATTTCAGCTATCTAAAATTTCTAGGCCTACATAGCATTTAGATATAATACGCTCTACAATACAATATGTATAATATTGTGTATACTGTATAGTATATAATATAATGTTTAACAATTTTAAAGGCTGCCATAATTGCGTACCTATAGAATAAACATCGCAGGTCTTGTTAACTAGAGAATAAACTAAACTATTGTATACATAAACAAATATAACCGAACTATTGTTATAATTTAGCACCATTTCCAAAAATAACATCAAGTTTATTGTAGGCATAGAATACAATTATTAATAAACTAAAAAATTTGAGACATCACTATTACTATAGGAACCAAAAAACTTAATAGTAAATCACTAAAACAAAAAAAAAACAATAATTTATGCGTTTAAATTTTAAAATCTGCGTTTTAAAGTACCAGGCGCGCATACTTAAGAGAAGGTGTCATTGACTTGCCTACAGCATCTGATGAAAGTGGCCCGTCGGGGCAATTCCCGTAGTTTAGCTGCACCTACATAGGTACAGGTCGATCTTAGACCGCCTAGAATATCCTTTACTGTTACACCTACGTCACCTCTGTATTCCACTTCTACAGTTTTACCTAAAAAAAAAGATATTGAAAAAACATTTTTTTAATGGAAGAAACTTATTGAATTTTAGTCAAAAAGTACTCTGCTTCTGTCTTCTTTATGTAGGCATTAAATTCCTCCTTAAAAATTCCTATTTATAGGCATTATTCTAATCTTCCAAAGGCAAATAACGGCTTGATATAGGTGATAACCTACTATCAAGCCGCTGACGTGACCACACTATTTTATAAGCAAAAAATGCCCCAAAATTCTACTTCAGAACCTTTCTTACCTTCCGAAGATCTATACTCCGCAACACCCCCAGAATGTTTCAACATGGCCGTAGAAGACGACATGCCA
The DNA here is from genome assembly GCF_905220415.1 of Colias croceus. Classification (NCBI taxonomy): domain Eukaryota; kingdom Metazoa; phylum Arthropoda; class Insecta; order Lepidoptera; family Pieridae; genus Colias; species Colias croceus. Next base: position 4,449,340 of record NC_059558.1, on the reverse strand, counting down.
TAGAACAGCTTAACCTTCCTCCCATCAGGTTTGGTGACCACTTCCCCACCACACTGGTCGTGGCCAGCAAACATACCACCCGCCATTACGAAGTCAGCCCCCGCGCCAAACGCCTTGGCTACGTCTCCTGGACATGTGCAACCACCGTCCTGAGAAAAAGAGTTTTTACTTATATGTCACTAAATATCTTATTTTCGAGTTTCCCAAATTCTTACAATAAAATTGAAACGACAGAATATAATTGATAGTACCTATACAGTATAATTTAATTTAAAAAGGGAGTACTTATGTGCCAAGAACTCGTGTACATAGGTGTTTTTGAATTTGATAAAACTGTGCTCCACGCTTTTGAGAAAGTTTTTTTATTGGTAAAACATAAACAATAGGGCAATGGAGAGGGAAAAAGGAGTTTATTATCTTTTACTATCTTCTGGCCTCGGTTCTACACGAGAAGAAATGTTATAGATTTCTTTAAAAAAAGAAAATAGTTCCTTTATGTAGCATCCTAATGCAAACTGACAATACAACAAACCAACAATCATTTACAATTTAATCAGCCGTTCTTTAATAATAAAAAAAATTGGTAAAAGTTTCTGAAAAAAATTTATATGTGCAAGTGGCGACACCTGCATTGAAATAATGACACTACGTCTCATGTTTGTATAGTGTTAACTATTTCCGATAGATGTCGCTTATACAAATAAATACTAATATAGGTAAACCAGAATCTGATGGCAATTGGGGAAATCAAAATTTTGAGTGTGCAACCCTAGGGAAAATGGACTGACCTATCTTGATACTGCTTATTTTTTATTTTGTCCTCAACATCATTAGTCACATTACATAAGTGAACAATACTGTACCAAATAATGAGATATCCACTTAATATTTTGTAGGTACTACTTACATGTATAATATACATATTACTTTTATCTATGTAATACATATTATTATTTACACATACCTATATTTGTATATTCATTATCATTAAGCCATGTAAAAATATGGATGTAATGATAATGCAGATCAAAACTAGATAATGCTAATATTTTTTTTTTATAAAATAAAATAACAATAAAATAAAATAAAACTATGTTTATTTTCGTAAGTATTAACAGATACAAAAATAATTATAAAATTGACTTGGACAGCTTGGACTTGACGCATAGCCGTATTGGAAACTCCTGTAATAAGTTTTCATAAAATTATATTGTAATCAAAAAACAATATTATAGTTAGTTACCTACTTATAATATTTTTAATTTTAAGTATCAAAACGGGTAAGTCCAATTTACCAATAAAATATTCAAAATTGAAAATTGTGATGTGTTTGACCCTTCTTCATCGAATGTTTTTCTATACACATTATAAACAACACCTCTTGCTTGTGATCGCAGCGGCTTTTTCGACATCTTCGAAGATTTTTTAGACAAAATCCTAAAAATTATTCAAGAATTGCAAAGAAGACAAATAATTTGACAACCATTTTGATAGTTGTCAAATAAAATTGCCATATGAAAATCTTTTATTTCTTAAATATAAATATGCCATCAGATTCTGGTAGACCTATAATACTTTTATTAAATAATGTCAGATATCGAACAATATTGTACTTCTAATTAAAGTATTTATTTTAATATATACCTACTTTGTGTAATAATATTATTTTTGAATAGAAATACTGAATGAAAAATTTATATACAGTTTTACCTTGTATTAACTAGATGACACTTTTCATTTCTAACTCGCGCTATTGAAGTTTTTTACGGAACACATATAATATTTTAGTGAGTTACCTACAGTTACTCTGGTTTCCCTTCAAAACGTATAAATCTTTCGCCTTTTACTAAAGATTTCCGTGGAGGGGGACACTCAAATGAGTCTAACTCAATTTTTTAATGCCCTGGTTTATAATCAGGGTAAATAATTCGAATGAACATAGTTCAGTGAACTAAGTTAAGCACTAAATACTTAGTAATATTATCATAAAATAATTTATTTATTTATTTATTTATTTGACACTTCATTACACACATTGTTTTTATAAAATATAAAAGTATATACCTAATAAGTCACAAATCACAATGTTACAGCTTAATATGTGATATATAATAATATTTTAAATGAATTAGTTTCCATTAATATAAGCTTTCCTTTGGATTTTCCAGCATAGAAAACTTTAAGTACATAAAATTCTATATTATAATCCTGTACGTGCTTTCAAAATTTACCCAAGGCACGACTGTAACATAAGGTACGGTAAAATCTACAAACATACGGTCTATTCCTATTAAAACCAAACATAAAAGATAGCTTCCGCTATCTATATACATATTTATATAATTCTGTCTTCCCCCTTATCTTATTTTTGCAACACTCATAACCTCTGATGGGCGACACAATCTGCTAACCACCAGGCAGTGCTCATTTGCCTCCCTATAACATAAAAAACATATACCTATTTTTTTTCTTTTTTGCGACTCACCGATATAATATGTCCCTTCAGTCCATGAGCAGCATCTGCACATTCAATGACAGCAGATAGTTGTGGATAGCCCACGCCAGTTTTAATCCTAGTCGTGCAAACAGATCCTGGACCTATGCCCACCTGAAACGTTATAAGATGAAGCTTTCTTAATGTTTTCTTTCTTTTGACTTGAAAGAGAAAATAAATAAACTGAGACAGATAATTTACTCTTATAGTTAATCAATTGACTACTATCTAACTAGACAACTTATTAATTTTAGTTTACTAGCTGTGATCCACGGTTTTCCCCGCAGCACTCCGCTCCTGTTGGTCTTAGCGAAATAGCCTTCCTCGATGAATGGTCTATCTAACACCGAAATAATTTTTCAAATCGGACCAGTAGTTCTTGAGATTAGCGCGTTCAAACAAACAAACAAACTCTTCAGCTTTATAATATTAGTATAGATGTGTGCTATATACATCAAAATATTGTTTTTTATATTATTGTGTAAGCAGCAAAATATTCTTTTCTAGGCTAAAATTCAGCCAGTTGTTTGTTTTTTAGGAAAGAATAATTAAATAGGAAAGTATAAATTAATTCCAAAATACCTTAATAATATCAGCGCCGGATAAAATAAGTTCTTCAACCATTTCACCCGTTACGACGTTGCCAGCCTGAAAAAAGAAATAATATTATTTTTAGACTTCTACTACTTCTATCTACTACTAATACGTATACTTCAACTAGTTACTAGTTCTAGAATATAATAGTTGTAAGTAGGAACAAGGTTGTCAGTGCATAATAATATGTAGGTACAAATAATAGGTAAGTTATAGGCAATTAAAAATTAATTAAGGTTGATTATAAATTAACAGAACATAACATTATTAATAAATAAACGAATTATTCATTAAAATGAAAACGATTAATTTGTGATAGGACCACAGATGGGACAATGAACTAAATTGGATTCAAAATTAATGGCAGATTTGGCGCCAAATTATGTCTTCATTTTTTTATCACCTGGCATTTGTTGAGCAAAGGTAGTATGACAGATTGTAATAAAAACAATAAAAAGATAAAAGAGAAATTAGAATGTCATTTTTTTAATCGATTTTTGAAGTGAAACTTCTTTATCGGGGTTGGAAAAAAATTTAGTGTAACATTTTTTCGTTATGCGTGACATTTTTTCGTTACGCGCCATCTTTTTCTTATCCCTAACACGCGTGATTCGACGTATTTCTGTAAAGTTGCTTATAGTGAATTATTTTTTTAAAAATAAGGCCATAAAGAAGTTTCATTTCTTAGTTCTCACGTGTGTTCACTAGTACACGTACACATTTTTTTTTAATTAATTCTGTTATCAAAAGATACTCACGATAATAGTATGTTTAGGGTACGCAGCCCGAACTCTTCGGACATATTCAACAAAATGCTGCGAATACCCATTGGCTACATCCAGACAGACAAATTTTATCTCTTTTACGTTATTCAGAATCTCACTTAGTCTATCGAAGTCGGCTTCCGCTGTGCCTGAACTTGCGGCTGAAAATTAAAATTTTCAAATGAGAAATTCTTTTTTTTCATAATACGTATTTGGGTTATTGTGTGGTTGATTAACAAACTGTAAAACAAATATTAATTACCACTATTTTATAATGTAACTAGCTTTCCGCCCGCAGCTTCGCCCGCGCAGTCAAAGAAAAACCCGCATAGTTCCCGTTCCCGATCCCGTGGGATTTCCGGGATAAAAAGTAGCCTATGTCCTTTCTCGAGAATCAAAATATCTCTATACCAAATTTCATGCAAATTGGTTCAGTAGTTAAGGCGTGATTGAGTAACAGACAGACAGACAGAGTTACTTTTGCATTTATAATATTATAGTATGGATTAGTAAGGCTAACTACAATTATTATTATTTTTCCTAAACCACTATAAGCAAATATTCTTACCCATTTGTGCTAAACACTCCGGATGGTCTTCAGCGAATTTCTTCCATTCATCTACTGTATAATACTTGTGGATACACGTGAAAAGACCATGCTGAAAAGTGAAAATAAATTATACGTCTTTATTCCATTAAAGATATACATATGGAGACGAGACCGCCTACATCACTTATGTTCCGCTCAACATACGCCATTTTTTATTTTTTTTAAAGTGAAACGCATCAAATAAGCCTTCGTGTGTGTTATTATTGCACAAATAATACGGAAAAGTGCAAAGGAATTACTTCCATCGGTAAGTACCTAACTAGATAATAATTTTTAAAACTTAGTTAGAGCAAAAAAATGGCGCACAGATTTTGTTCGTGGTGTCTCCTCCATACGAAGTAATATTATCTCAATGCTTTATTCCTAAATAATATAATCTAAGTATTTAAACATATAGTGGGTCCGTATCCCGATGATTCGTATTTTTCCGTTTACGTTTAAGATTATGTTTTCATAGACAAAATGCTCACATTAGCGAAGCGGTAGGTATATGCCGGCTGCGCGAAGCTACATAGAGACGAAAACATGGAAAAATTCAGCAAAAAAATTTTTAAGGTAATTCAGCAAAAAATTTTTGGCGTAATTTTTAATTTTTGTTTAAGTATTTTTTACGTGATCAGTGTATGCAAAACTACAAGTTCCTTCACGCTTAGTATACCAATAATGGGACACCCTGTATATCGTTGTTCTTGAATTATAAATAAATTACGCTTTTTTTAGTTAAGACGGGATATGATGTTATGTAATATGCAGAGGAATTGTCGAGATTACCTTGTAATCGAATTAAGACAAACTATGTATAATATAAATGCGATTTTATTTTATGTTTTTTTTTTTTAATCTACGTGGAATTCTGGGTTTAAAAGGAGGCTCGACGAAGTTCTTATAAGGGTCTGTCAAACTTAATGTGTCCTAACTGTCCACCCTTCCTGTTACTTATAAATAAACAATACTAAGAAATGTGCCTGTAAACAGTTCCACGAACACTTGGTCAAGTTTTAAATGTAATGATAACAATAACAGCCTTTTTCATAGAAGGGTAATAAACAAATATTTTAAAACATTCAGACCTATAATAAACATAATCTCCTTGATGAAAACAAAATACAAACGGTCACATAAGTAGTAGACTACTAAAATTGTCTGTCACTAACTATGTACTAATACAAATGTTCAAAGTTACCTTAGAAAGTTCCCGAGCCATCTCGAACGTTCCAACGGTATCCATGTTGCTGGCCATCACGGGAACGCCCCGGTATGTCTGGCCGGAGTTACGGAATGTGATCTCGCGGAATAAATCCACCTGGAAATTAAAATAATATACATGAAGAGTAATTAAATTTTTATTGTAGGTAAATTTCAGCAATCTATACCTACTAATATTATAAAGCCGAAGAGTTTGTTTGTTTGTTTGTTTGTTTGAACTCCCTAATCTCAGGAACTATACCTACTGGTCCGATTTGAAAAATTCTTTCAGTGTTAGATAAAGATAGCCAATTTATCGACGAAGGCTATAGGCTATAATTAAGTATATCATCACGCTAAGACCAACAGGAGTGGAGCAATGCGAGTGAAACCGCGGGGAACAGTTAGTTTTTTAATAAATATATATACAACATGCTTTACCAACGTAATGCCGGGTCCAGACTGGTGAAACGTAACATGCAATGTAACATGCAATGAAAGAATTCACCGTCCACATTGCTGCAATGTATCATGAAAGGTAACACACTTTGTAACAATTTCTCATAGTTTGGACGTCTTGCGCGCGCGAATTGTGCATTACACGCGCATGCTACGAGCATTACAAGCCGCGCGCGGAGCGATCCGAAATTTGTCGGTTTTTCGACGAACACAAAGGGGTGCGTAGTGTGCGCAGAGCAGCCAATGTGGACGGTCGTTTGAGAACGCAACGAACATGGAGGACGAGACTGCGTGGAATTTTTGTTTGGTATATTTTGGTATATTTTGAATGGTTAATTTATGTTTGGTATTATTAATAATGAAGTACTGATAATCGTCATAGCAAGAACGTGGTCTTCGGACTACATGCTTCGTGTGATCTACCGGTTTGACGCGCACGAAAAAAACGTGTATGTTCGCGGCAGAATGGCGGAAACAGACGAACGCGGGATGTTCGTAGTGAATGCGCGTTATGAGCGCGCTATGCGTCCACACCAGCAGCGAACATGCAATGAAAGGCAGAATGTTACATTGCATGTTACGTTTCACCAGTCTGGACCCGGCATAAGAGTATTTTTATTATCAAAGCATTCGTAATTGCTAAATTCCACGTGAACGAACAAGTAGGTATTTTTTTTTTTGTAGAATCTATGTAATCCATAAAGTACTAAATAGTAAATATTTTATACTGTTGCCCTTCGAACAGCTTAAACCGAGGTCATCATAATTGTTAGGAAAAATAATATGAAATATTAGCGTTAAATGACCCATTATAATTGTGCGTCTATCATTATTTAATTTATGTCACAATATACAGATACATACAGGGAAACTTCATACAAAATGTTCGAAATGGCTCCCCCCCATCAAGCGTGTTTAATACGAGGCTTATAACGAGGGTATTGAGGGGGATCGATAATAGCGGGTGACACATCCACAGATTTTGAATAACAAAGATACATAGTATAGAAAAAAGTTTAAAGTGATGTCATTTCACATTAAATAAATATCGATTGTTTCAGTTTGTAGCCCTTTCAATAAATATATTTGTAAATACCGTATCTGACTACAAGTTAAAAAGAGACTATTTTTTAATTTCTATAGATATAGCAGTATGAGTTTTAAATTATGTTGACATATTTTCTACCAAAATGATAGCTACAAATAGTACCTACTAGGAGTCCAGTCTGTTTAAAGATCGCATCTATTTTTTACGCAATCTAGAAGAGCACGAAAATATACAAAAAGGAAACCTTAAAAAAATCTTGTTTAAATTTATGTGCATAATTACGTAAATATTAGGGAAGAAAAAGATAGATATTATAATTATTGGATTTTTATCGATTTTAATCTCCAAATTACCACAAAATCAACTGTGAAAAAAAGCAAACAGAAATATACAGGCTGAATTGATAATCTTCTCCTTTATTTTTCAAGTCGGTTAAATATCAAAAAGTAACAGCCCTATAGCTATACGTCATAATTTCATCGCAGGGGCTTAGTTTCCACTGTATGTACGTAGTATATATCTGTCAACTGTGGTATTGTCATTTCTTTTGTTTTATTTCTTCGTGTGACGATGATATAAAATGTTTTATTTCATTGCATGTTCGCAGTAAATTACTTTGTCATTACAAAGCTTGTTATAAAGAGATTTAGCTTAAAGCTTTTTCTGTTTATACGAAAGATAATAGTAATTTAACATCGGTACTAACAAGGGGAATCACCAAAATAATAAGCTTGATGCTTTTTATTGTAATACTATGTACCTATCCCGGCAAATCTTGTTCTGCCTTACTCTGATCCCTCAGACTTATTCGATATGCACACAAAATTTCATGAGATGCGATCATGCCACTTGAAGGAGTTTTACTTTATACCGCGACACGAGAATTTTATACATTGGATGCTGTATTCAGTAACTTTTTTCATTTGTAAACCAATAAATAGCATTATTACATTATTTGCGCCAAAAAATTAAACGAGAGAAAATTACGCAATTTTTGGGCTCAATAGATCTAGTATACCCTAATACATAGATGTGAACCTCAAGGTATACCTAGATGTAGATACATTCAACATTTTCAACTACCTAGGGTCATTGCGCCTGTTCGCGTCCACCTGCCTATTCGCGTCCATTTTGCAGATATCTTTTAGAAAATTCACGAAAATAAGTATACTTTATGTAAAATTGTAATAAGAAAAATTTCCGATAATACCTCAATGTATAAGAGACATGCACACATATTCAAAATATGCCTGCGCACCGCCTATCCTATTTAAAAAAAATATTTAATTTTGGCTATTAAACGAGAGAGCTAAAACGCGCGGGATTTTGAGAAAAAAATAGTGCGCAGGGTCGCGTTTGACGGTAAGCATCTTATTGTTAAATGTGAATTTTTGAATATGTAACTGTTTCTTTGCTTTGCTAACAAAACATGGAATAGTATGGATTATAAATAAGCTTATTTCTTTTACAATTAATAGCTAAAATAAGGTGGACGCGAATTACTACACCGAATTTGTACAACTTCCATTTTGCGTCCACGGTGGGCGCAAACTATACCTGTAGTGCATAACAATAGAACATATTGCGTCCACATTGTTTTTCATTACGTAGCAATGAATTGTTTGTTAAAATATGTAATTTAAAATAGATTGTAAATTTTTGACTAAGACCACAAGTTGATAATTTAAATTTTCATTCAAATTAGCAAATTTTTATGCTATTTTTTCATTTTAAAATGGGTATTCTAAGAATGAGACTAGTATTTTTGAGAATGAGAGTCTGTGGTTAAGAAAATAATATACAAAAGAGAAATTTAATTCTTTAGAAACTAAAAAATAGGGTAGGTAGGTAATCTTAATAGAACTGATTATTATTTATTTACATAACGTAACTTTGTTTTTTGTTAATTTTTGGTTCTAATAATGATGAGAAGATAAATATAATTAAGTTTTTCCAGTTTCCTTACACAGTGAATTATATTAATAATAATGTTGATTTTAGGGTTCCGAAGTTCCGAACCTAGAAAGGAAAAACCGGAATCCTTGTAGGATCACTTTGATATCCGTCCATCTGTATGTCCGTCTGCCGGTCTGTCTTTCTGTCAAGACCCTTTTTCTCAGTAACGCGTAGAGGTATAAAGCTGAAATTTATTTTGAATACTCAAGTCTACGGTCCCTTGAAGCAGTGAAAAAATCAAACTTATAAGCCAAAGCAATCAAAAGATACAGCCGTTTATGCTGCCAATTTTCGCAAATTTCGACATTCGCAAGGGAATCAAAACCTACAGGGTACTTTACGTGAACACAGACACTTGAAGTTTGGTGCGAAGCAACGTCTTATAGCACAAATAAGGGAAACATTGAAAAAATAATCATTTACAGTTAAAACATATAAAAAAAGACAGGTTAATACGGAACCCTCGGTATGCGAGTCCCACTCGCATTTGGCCGGTTTTTATTAAATAACTGTATTCGTAAATAAATAATTTATTAAAATCTAATTTTTATTTGCATTTATCTGATAAAATATCACCCAATACATTCTTAATTCCTTTTCTAAGCTGGTGGACGCGAACTGGTCCACGGGTGGACGCAAAAAGGCATTTTTGGACGCGAACTGGGTAAAACGCCAAATTCTGCTATTTGTCTAGATAAATAAAAACCACATGATATTTCCAACACAATTGAAAGTAAATCTTAAAATAGACTATGTAATGAACACGTTACATAAATTTTGCGTTGAAATTTGTTCTGGAACATTTTTATTTTCTCCTTCAGACTTTCCAACTGCACTAAGTGGACGCGAACTGGCGCAATTACCCTATATAAAATCTTTCGCCAATTTCCAACATTTTAACGTTTCCAAATTGCGTAGTCGTTCAGTCAGGGCCAATTTTTCTACGGCATTACGATATTGACAAATTGCTATAGCTCCAAGATTAATATCTCTTCGGGGTTCTTAGCTTATTCGTCCTTGAATTTTTGTTGATTGATGTTACTGTAATAGCTTATGATATCTTTTATAACACGCAATCAATAATGTTATATCGAACTAACTTTTCAATTCGAGAATTGTTAAAATTATAGAGAGGAAAAGTTGTAAGTTTTCTTCTGTATAATGTTGGAATGGTCACAGAACTACAGCTAGTAAAAAAAACGTGTGGCACTAGGGGACTACCGCAGTAAAGCTATTGCATAGCATGCCTTAAAGCCACACCTCCGCCCGTCGGAGTGGGGAGCGTGAGGTTTTTTCGTTACGGAATTTCTAGATTTGGTCCCCGCGCTCAAGGCCTGCGATAGAAGCTATGCAATAGCTTAAAACATTAACAATATTTTCAAATTTTTCTTATATTACGAAAATGTCAATTAGCTAAGAAAATTATGCTACATTAACCAGTATTAAGTATGTAGTAAAACAATTAAAATATAGAAAAAGTACAGGGAAAATGGGACTTATATTTAAATTTGTACCTAATAGGTAGTTCGTTGTCAGGGTGGCATATCCTGTTATCAATTTCAGCTCGAATTCCTAAGTTTATATACATATTGGGTAATCTTTCTGAAGAATTGACACAGTACAGGTTTTATTTAGAATACATACGTATAGTATACGTAAATTACGTATATTATATAAATAAATATATATAAATCTGCTGCTTCTACACCACACTTGTACACAAGCTTTAGATTAATGCGTATTAAGCTGTTGTTTTCATACCATACCCTTTTATTTATTGTAGTGAAATTGAAGCTGTTTGTTATATCAGAGGTTTCGGAAAATACCTAAACCAACAGGAAAGTCGAATTGTTTGATAACGAAAGATTATTTTTTCCTGGCGACCGGCCAGCCTATAGCAATGGGATTTGACGGTCATTGTCGCCTTTAATTAAGATATAAATACACAGTACATAGTGCCAATAAAATAATGTAACCGTGATGATTTGACCGATCACCGAGCACAGATTAACGAATTTTCGATAAGCTTTCGTCTCAAGACCAAGGTCAGGGATATGGTTCTTGTCAAACGTTTAACATCAAAAATTATTTCGTTGTTCTTAGTGCGTTCGAAAAGATTCTATGTTCTACTGAACAACACTGAATACGAGTTTTCAGATGCTCTAGCTAGCTAGCTAGTTCTATGTTCGTTTGATGTAAATATTTTGATTGTGACACGGACACGGAACACGGTAAGTAGCTTGGCAGCGCTATGAATATGAATCAACAGTTTTATTCTTTTCTTGTTTCACCTTACAAACTATAAATTGGATTTCTACACTATGATACTATAAAGTTATAAACTATTTATTATGTCTTTTTATTCCATTTTTAAACAATAAATTAACGTTTCTGGTGTTTAGTTCTTCACAACAAATACCAGATATCTCTTACTTACTTTGCTACAATAGGTTGACCTCAGTCCAATAGATTAATTTTATGAAATAAAGTTGGCGTAAAAAAACTAGAACGTAATGGTATTCGCCAGACAAAAGTGGAACAGTAAAATGGACAAATGGTTCACTTTGTTAATTAGAGTTGACAAATGATTTGCCGAGCGGAAAGGCAAGAAGAAAGAGAACAATTGTACATTTTTGTGATGAACATTCAAAATGAGGTGTTTTAAATTGTGAACGATATTGATATAAAACAAATAGAACCGTTTTAAAAAACATAAACACGACCGCTATAAATATTCTTGAGAAAGTAAAATCTATACTAATTTTTGTTTTTTCTAAAGAACTGCTGGTCCGATTTGAATTCTTTAGGTGTTAGATAGCCCATTTATCGAGTAAGGCTATAATAATATAATATCATCATGCTAAGACCAACAGGAGCGAAACTCGCGGGTAACAATTTTTTTTCATCCTCGGTCAGGGTCACAAAGACACGACTAGCTGTGAATTGTGATGTCTAGCACAATATGAATAGATTAGATGATTAATAGATTCGAGATAGTAGATAAGGGTATACTTATGTTTTAATATGGTATACAATTTTACTTCATTTTATCTAGTATTTGACCGCGATCTCGCCCGCTGTTTAGATTATATCGATTGCAATTTGTGAGTGATTAGTGAGTGCCGCTTAGTTACATAATATTAATATTATGAATGTAAATATTTGATTGTTTATTTATTTTACCTACGTTAAACACCTGAAGAAATCCCAGTCAGATATTAAAAGTCGCGATCACAGTCTTTCATATTACCGTGAAGGTGGTTCTTTATTCGTATGTTTTTATTAGGGGTGCATCTGATACCGATACCGATATATCGGCGATACTTCGGGTTAGCCGATATATCGGTATCGACGATATTATTATAACCGATTCAACGATACTTTTTAATTTAAAAATGTAGTGTAATCGAGCGTGTTGTCTCGTCTATTCCGTTGCAAACGAGGCATGAACTATGCTCGGGGAAACCATGCGCTTGTGAGTGTGTTGTTGAGTTATCCCAATATATCGGGAGATGCCGATCCATTAGTTTTCTGGCGCAATGACGTTTTATACCCGAATTTGAAAAAAAAATGCTTTAGTTTCCAAATGAGTTCCGTTGCATCTGAGAGACTATTTTCACAGTAAGTTGTTTTTCCTCGTAAAAAGAATTGATAATTTATACATTTAAAGGGAGAAGTATAGAAACAACACATAATATTTAGGTTACCAAACAACGATTTTCGCACAAAAAAGACCGTTTCTCGCCAAACAGTTACATAAGATACATTATGTTCACTGAGGTGTATTTTAAAAAATGTGTCAAGGTTTCCCAGAAGGTCACTTGGAACAGAGAAACTGAAAAGCACTCGATCAAAAATATCTCAATCTTGGTACGTATTCTTTTAGTGGTAGAGTAATGGAGATATTAAGCTAATAAGTGAGAAGTATCTTCTTCACTGAGTATTGAAGTTATCTTTCAATACCATACCCATCCATCAAATAGTTGTTTAGCTACATTAGCTACAAGGAGACAACTAACGCGTTTGGGATATTTCGTTTACGTTTGTGAATTTTTAAATCGAATTCAAGAAATCAAATTCATCGTCATACCAACCAACCGAATAATAAGTCTAAACAAGTCAGATTCGCTTTTTATTTGACTAAATTTTTCGTTACTTATTCATTTCATTATGGATGATGAAAGTAAAACAATAATTAGGCTAGACAAAATGTGTCCGTAGGCTCTACATGATATCACTAGTTTAAATCTCTTAGTGATAAGATAAAATCTTTATTTTCTTCAAACTCTAGATTCGTATATGTACGTACACTTTACGTGCATTTAACATTTTTATAAACAACTAAAATAAAAAATAAAAACATAGACAAAACGTAACCCTTATTTCAATCCTTTTGTTTTTTTTTGATTTTGATTTTTGACAAAAAATGTAAGTGTGTGTCTATAGTGTTTGACCTGGGTTTCCAACTATCTTTATTCCAGTATTCATCTAAATCAGCGCTGTTGTTTATCCGTGATAGATTTACCTACAAACAGATCGAGAAACATTCGCGTTAACCCTTAGCAGGTATCGTGGGTCAAATTTGACCCAGAAGCGAACATTTTCGGTTATAATTCTTTAAATATTTTATGCAACGACTGTGCGCTTCTAAGTATTCTCAGTGCGTCGCTAGCTGCAGCGGGGTGTTGATGTGCAGAACTGTGACTATCTTAGGAGCGGAGGTAAGTAGCTTTCTGGGTCACGTTCGACCCACGATACCAAATAAGTAACTTTTTTCACTGAGTGTAATTACTTACTTTTTTGGTTTTATTGTTTATTTGTACTACATTGGAGGGCTTTTTGAACGACAGACAAATCGAGGAGTTGATGAACGACTTAAGTGATGATTTGGAATTGAAAAATGAAAGAATACCAAATGTAAACCAACTTTGTGACGACGAAATCATCAGCGATCGAGACAATCCCTAATCTGTTAGTTGCTTAGAAGACAGTGTATTTGAAGTAAGTTCTGACGACAGTGAAAACGAAGAGGAGATACGAGAATAATAGAAAATATACGAGGAACGAAAATACGAGAGATGAGAGTGAAGAAGATGAGGATGATAGTTGATGGTAGAAGTCATTTTGGTTTTGGTTGTCATTTTCTTTATTTTATGCTGATTTCAGAAGCAATTTGTTTTTTTGTTATAATAAAGATATTAGAAGTGCCATAAATATATTTTAGTTAAAGTTTTTCTAACATTTCAATTTTTTTTTATGTATTAAGTTCACATTAACCAAAAAGTGCCAAAAAATAAGGTTATTTACAAATGTGTGTAAAACATGATATTTTTTTTTTATATTCTAATATTAAATAAGGTTATTTTGTAAAAAAATATTTTTTTATTTCTTTTCTAACCATATTTTATACAAATAATAAAAAATCTACGTTCTACAACAGATTGTTTGGTATGGGTAGAATTTGACCCACGATACCGGTAGTGTTGCCAAAAAAGGCGATACCAGCTAAGGGTTATAATTTTTTTTTATCGTCAACAATACATGCACCACAGCAAAACAAATATTATAGAGTTGATTTAATCATTTTTTATGCCTTCTACTAATGCACATGACTAATGCAAATGCATTATTGTTTTTTGGACTGATTTTTCAATCCTCGGTTGAAACTTATTCGTCGGATAACATATTAAACTACCATTTCAAAATGTATTCTTAGTGCGTGCAATTGACAGATTACAAGTGACATTTTAATATTATCATGTAATACTTTATTGGACGGGTAAGTTTTAGCCAGGGCTTGAAAAATCGGCCCTTTGTTGACAGAACGATCATAGTGCAAAGGCTCTATGTTTCTCAGAATGATTGTAACCTTTCAGTTATTGTTTTCTTTATTGGTGTAAAATATATTTATTTCATATAAAAATAATGGAATTGTTTCTAATAACGATTAATTTAATTTTAACCCTATATATTGCCTATAATAGCACTTCTCGATAAATGGGCTGTCTAATACTAAACTAAATTTTCAAATCGAACGAGATTAGCGAGTTCAAGCAAACAAAAAACTCTTTAGCTTTATTTATTCATGAATTAGTGGATATCAACATCACCACTAACAAATAAAAACAATGGAAATCATTATTTAATAAAAACTGCAGTAAAAAAAGTACCTATGCGTAAAAATATCTTATTGCTTGGTCTAACGGTGCATTTACATCAAACGAACATAGAGCTAGAGTAAGACCATTCTTTCATGATCTTTTAGTGTGAACAAAAACTCGTATTCAGTGTTGTTCAGTATTAGAACATTGCATAGAATCTTTTCGAATATTTCGCATTCGCTCGTTTGATGTATTTTCACCGTAATAAATAGCTGCAGTAAATTATGCGCTTTTTTTACAAATTCACTATTGCTTGGTCTAGGATAATGAACGAACTTGTTTCATAGCAATTTGTCTGGGTTCGCTTGAATTACATCGCGGCAAACTGAAAGTAAATTTATAGAGAAGACTAATTATTTTGTGGCTAAGTTTTATGGTATCATAGTGTTCGTCTCTTTAATAAATTATTCTTGTTTGTTAGTTAAGTCGTAACCAGTCGTAACCTAATAAGTAATAACCGACTCATAATTCTAAAAAAAATACATCATGTAGGTATTTCATAACTAGCTTTCCGCCCGCGGCTACGCCCGCTTTGTCTAAAACGTAATAAATTATATAGGTACTAAAACCTTCCCTTGTTAATTCGAGTTCTATGCCTGTCACTGTGACTATTAAAAAAACCGCATCAAAATCCGTTGCGTAGTTTTGAAGATTTAAGCATACATATTAATTAACTCTAGTAGTAATTATGATCAAATAGGAGGATAGTCACATGTCGACAAATGAACTCCACTGACTCATAAACTGGATGATATTATAATGACATGTATATTTAATCATGTGTTTAGTGTGTGTCCATTTATAATTGACGTGAAAACCAACTATGACGTGAAAATAGAGTAAATTCAACAATGTGTGCAGCATTCTAATTGTATTGGTGCTTTGTGCAGCATACTGCCTATTTTAATTTGTTACATTGTATAAATTTTATAAGTAGTGTTTAATGTTCTGTGTATCCTAATTTATTACGAAGACCTATAGCCCAGAAACTTTTCCAGTAAACGTTGATCCTTATCACTCAAAAGTACTTATACATATAAAAAATATAGGCTATCGCCACGGTAACCGGTAGCAAAATAGAATACTTAGGTAATAACAGCTAACTAATCATACTAATGTATCCAGTGCATGCCCGTTTACGCGACATTGATAAAAAAAAAAGAATTTCTGAACGAAAACAGAGTCTGAACTCTACATAAAATCCAATAAAAACTGATCGAAATTAATGAAGTTAGTGTTTATATGATTTCTGATAACTTTAGTACATATTCAATATTTTGTGATTCAATAAAGATATTTTGTTTAGACTTGGATGAATCATAGCGAAAAATTATAGAGTAAAGGTTACGTCGACTATTTAGTAATCTGTGATAGGGGAATACCCGTTTTGTAAACACTCAAGTTATCCAAAGACGTTATTTGAAGCACATGTTAAGTACCATTCGTATGCTTATTGTTTTTTTTTTTCAGTTCGTCGAAATATTCTATGAAAAACAGAATGTGAACTTTTGCCTTTTTAATATGCACTGTTTAATTTATTCATATATTATAATTATTAGATTATTCTAAAACACACTCAATATTGTCAATAGTAAGGAAAATGAATGATTTTAAAATGATATAAAAAAAAATTATGCAGCGCACGCCGCGCAACGGAAACTATAAAATTGAAACTATTTTCCAACCTTTCTTCATAAATCTACCGAGGGTTTAGGATTGCGTGTTTAGTCTATTTTGTTTAGCAGCATTAAAAATTGAGATCTAACTATCTATATGTACATGTAAATATTATATTTTAGTATATGTATGAATATAATCAAGCTTAACCATTCATTTATTAAAGAACATATCCTTCCGAACAAAACCAAAACCTATACTAACAATTTAAACATTATTATCGATTATTCTATTTTTTGTAAATAATTTTCAAAGTGTAGTACCTATACAGGCACAAAGCAAATTTTTAGAAAGGGTAATGCCGTTTCTATCGTAACTGGAGGGATTACAAAGACCCTCCTTTAATTAGAGAGTACTTGAGCTCTTTATAATAGTGTCAACGGCCTAGACAACCTTATACGGTGGTATTTACTTTTTATAACATTCAAATGCTCTACAATTAATTGATCTAATTTTTTTCTATTTTTTTTAAATTGTACACCCTGTAAGATGTTAACATACGCAAAGGATAAAGTTTCAAACAATGTTTCAAATTGTAAGTGTAAGATTACAAGTCGAATGCAAAGATGCGAAAGTTTGTGAGGATGTGTGACGTGTGTGTGTGTGTGTGTGTGTGTGTGTGTGTGTGTGTGTGTGTGTGTGTGTGTTTGTTACTCTTTCACGAAAATAGTACTGAACCGATTACAATGAAATTTAGCCCACATATAGGGGTAACTTGGATTAACACATAGGGTAGGTCTTATCCCGGAAATCCCACGGGGACGGGAACTATGCGGGTTTTTCTTTGAAAACGCGGGCGAAGTCGCGGGCGGAAAGCTAGTATGATATATAAATGTGTGCATCTAGGTATGAACTATTTTTCGAATTTTTTTTGCTTAGAGCGATCAAATTCATCTATACGTATATCTGGTCCAGGTGGTATCATAAGAGTTAATTGAGAAAAACCACGGGGAGTCAGCAATATTAAAGATAAATTTACCTATAGCTTATAGTAAAAAAATATATTTTCGAGTTCTTTTAGGCACATAAAATTTTATCTTCGAAAACAATTACGCACTGAATGCTTCATAAAACACATAAATAGGCATAAAATAAAAATTCGCTCCGAGTTACGACCACAATTCTGGTTAGGAATATTATAGCCTGTAGGATATTATCTTGTTATTTGATTACTTCTATTACCTATGAATCTAGGACTCATATAAATAATGTAATCATAAAAAATCATAAAAGTACACAAGGTATATTTTCTTCTGATTTAGGTATTTTCAGCAAAATATGTTTATTATTTTTCAAATTCGGATCGCAAAAAGTAATGTAGGTAGGTAGAGTGTGTAGAGAAAATTTTACTTTATTATTTAGGATGAAATACAAAATCTTATTTAGGTAGGTACCTAGGTACGTCGTGCACACAAACATATATAGGTACCTACTGGTAAATCAAATTTAACATTTCTTTTTTGTGCTTCATTCTTTTCCACTTCTTTCCTCAGCAAGATATCAAAAAAAAGGATTTGTTTATACGTACCTATACCAATAAAAGAACAAGTTTACATAATCTAATAGTAAAATTCAAAGCAGAAAGGAAACTGAGTGCACTGTTCGTTTTGCATAAAAATTATGCGAAGAAAATAAAGCTTCATATAAATCCCGAAGCAAATTATACAGCATGATAATATTATGTAGAGTAATAAACAGAGTTCCTTTAATAAATAAAAAAGACGTGTGGCACTCGGGGACTGCCGCGGTAAAGCTATTGCATAGCATGCCTTCAAGCCCCACCTCCGAGCCCGTCGGAGTGGGGACCGTGAGGTTTTTTCGTTACGGAATTTCTCGATTCGGTCCCCGCGCTCAAGGCCCGCGATAGAAGCTATGCAATAGCTTAATAAAAGTCAGTTTAATTTTCTTATACCTACAGTTTTCAATACGTTTGTTGTGTTATGTAAGGGGCTGTCCATTAATCATGTGAGGCTCGAAAGGGGGGGGAGGGGTCCATCTAAACATCACGAAATATCACAAGGGGGAGGGGGGGTAAAGTAATATATCACGTGTATTTATTTTTCGACAAGCGCACGATACTCAACCGAAAAGCGGCGTTACATGTATTTATTTTTAGTCAAACGCGTACAACTTTTTCGCATATCTTTCATTATTTTTATGTCATTCAAAAACAAACTACAATCTTTCTGTCTAACTCTGAACGTTTATTATAGTAGTCTTAATTTACTATAATAAAATTAGATGATATTTATAACAGTATTTTTTTATAAATAAAAAATTGATTCTTTGCAGGTACGAAGAAATACACGTGATATAGGGGGGAGGGGGGAGGGGTAGTCTTAAACCTCACCAAGGGGGAGGGGGGGGTCAAAAAATACCAAAAAAAACATCACGTGATTAATGGATGACCCCTAACGACACCTATATTTGTTTTTGTTTATTTACGCATTCAATATTATTAGAATAGTTAGCATGTGTCATAAGAATTTCAATAGATAAGGGAAAAATGTACATAGGAAATACATTTTCTTTAAATTCCGAAAAGGTTTAAAACCTATCTATAACTATCTCGAAGATTCATATTACCTTTATGTAAACATCTGGTCTTGGGAAATAATTAATCAGGCTAATAACGAGTCTTAATTATATTTCATTATTTATATATAGTAAATACTTATTGATATAATAATGTAGTGATCTCAATATCGCTTCTAACACTAAATTAACAATTAGCCATTGCAATTAGCTGACACAAACACCAAATTAACATCGGATCAATATGTTTACATACGCGTTACCTTCTTGCTCTATCCATACCTAAGTACGTCACAATTACAATATGTACATACATTTTCACGCCAAATCCTAAACATTTTCATTTAAGATGAGATCATTTCAGATTGAACTTTGATCTTTCAGTTTTCAGTCCATTATGTTAATTAAAAAGTTGTACTCACGTCATTTCTGCTGTTCAGCGTGCTTCTTTTCGGTCGTAGTAACACATCCTTGAAGTCTAATTTAACCTCGTTTATAATGTTCGGCATTTTATTGTGAAGACTTTAGCCTATATTTATTTTTCTTAAAATAAAAACTATGGGGCGAGACACCTCCCGCGCGACGTATCGACTACTAAACGTTCAAGAGCCAAGACTCAAGACTCGTGTTCAGGCGTATATTGCAGCGCTATGACAACGAAAAGTATGAATAGCAGTGTTGCTATTATAGTCAACCTAAATGTGAACTAATGCTATCATAGCACTCACAATTCAAATGAAAATATTTGTGATAGAAACTTCTTCCATTTTGCTTCCGATAAGTTAGTTTATAGAATCCATCACATCAAACATTTTAATTAAGTATTAGAGCTTTAAAAATATTTTAATGAACTGCATTACTAACCAAAATAAACATTTCTAATTATTTTTATTAATACCTGGTGCATACTTTGAAATATTTATACAATTCTGATGGACCTTGTACTCTACATTTTTAAAAGAAAATTAAGGGTAAAAATAGGGAAAATTCACATAACTGGTAACACACACCAACTGTGCCATGAAAATTACATCACAAGGACGTACAGAAATATCGTTTTGCAGCGCTAGGTGAAGGTCACTATTCAAACTTTCTCAAAAAAAAATTATTTTGTAAATTGAATACTGGTTTGTTTCATAAAAATCATGCAATCATTTCTGTTATTTTTTGGCGCATACTATTGACATAACAGTCAGCTGTTTGGTGTCTTCACTGCGCAGGCGCGGAAGGTAATGGCTGGTTCACACTTTGATTAGTGTGAGTGCAGGTGATTAGTGCGAGTGCAGGTGTGTAGTGCGAGTAGTGTCCAATTCAACTGCGAGTGCAGGTGATTAGTGGGAGTGCAGGTCAATGGTGCAATTCGCGACGCTACACACTACGCTAAACACTAAACACTAAACACTCGTGTCCAGACGTGTTTAGGCAGGCACACTGCGAGTGAGGGGGAAGGGAGGGCGCGCGGGACGTGGCTACTCGCAGTCCACTCGCAAAAAAATAGAACACGCTTCTATTCACTTTACTACACAGCCTACTAAACACTTGCACTAAACAGTCGCTGTCCACACGTAGTACTACTCATCACCTGCACTCGCACTAATCAAAGTGTGAACCAGCCATAAATCTCGATTATGAATATAATAAAACTAGGTAAAATACCTATTAGGTACCTACATAAATTCTACCCGTTTATTTTTTAGAGCTGTGTGTGTCATCCACATATCCCTAGAGTATTTTGGCTAATGGTAAATAAAGATTAAAATAAATTATAAATGAGCAAATTTTTTTATTCAAAATAAAATAATTTAGTTAAACAGTTTCTAATGAGATTCGGTTGGCAGCGCTGCTTCGTATCCCGTGCGCAATTTGGTTGTTGCTTTTGACGGCTCTGAAAGAGATAATTATTCTGCTATACATAGGTATACTATATAAAAATAAATCCCATTTCCCTTGGTCATAGCATCACGCGTTAACGGCTGGACAGATTTTAATAATTCTTATTGTAATGTATTCGTTATTGCCAGGAGAAAGCTCCTATAAAATCTCGGGAAATTTTCTCCAAATTAAAAAAAAAATGTGAAAACGTAACTGCCATTTAAACTTCAGGGGTACATTTTACGTCTGTCTGGTTATTTTTGTACTTTTATTTTGCTAACCGTACTCCCTAAGCGAAATAACGTGATTTAAAAAAAATTCTATTTCGCATGTAAGTTATTCAAATGCGGTCAAATTCAAAGTTGGAAAAAATCATGATTTTTGAAAGAAAGAAAGAAAGAAAGAAAAAATATTTATTCCTAGAAAAAGGTACACACACACAAGAAGAAAACACAAAATAGAACAAGAAAGAAAGTACGATACATAAAATTAGACATAAAATTAGACATCATGTTCGCTGAGAATTTCGTACTGTGTGTGCACTGCATTTCCAGAAAAGGGTCTTGACTCAGCTTTCTGCCATAGTCGCAGCAAGCTGCGACTACAGCGCTGGTATTCTGTCAAGACCGATTGGAGGGTGTGCTTTCGACTTTCCACTGCTATATAATAATCATAATATAGATAGTAAACAGATAAATATAATAATAATAATATTATAATAACATAATAATATAGATAATAAACAGATAAATAATACAATAGATAATAAATAAATAAAAATGAATTTAAATAATAAGTTGATCAGTTTATTAGTTTATTTTGATATTTTCATTTTATTAGGTATTTATGTAACTGTATTTTTGTGCGAAACTGAATGCCCCGCCAGCCTAAAGAGACAGACAGGGGATTTCCCTTTAGTCTAACGTGCTATTGAATGTCAAACAAAAGGGGAATCCCCGCGCAGCAACAGCTTTCATTCCTACAATCATTTATTGGTTCAGTTAGTTGTTGTAAGTAATGAAAATGCCTCGTCAAAGAGATAGTAATTTGGGAACATTTCACAGAAAAAAATATTACCAACAAAACTGGATTTCGGGCTATAGGTATGTAACAAATGCAAGAAAGAAATTCAAGGTCAAGGTGGTTGCGAGAATGAGGATATCTTAATCTGTTTTATGCATGTTTTATGTTGATTTCTATGAAAGAAAGTATTGTTTTAATCATTGACTTTTATTGAAAAAACCGGATGACTTAAATCATGATTCAAATCAAAATGATTTAAACGTGCCAACCCTGTTCAAATGTATTTTTTTGAGAAATATTTGTTCATATTTAACGTGGTAGACTATCTACGACTAGGTATCTACGAACCTGTGGTATTAGCCTCCTCCTTCCACTGTTCAAAGGCAGATGTAAACAGAGCATCCTTATAGTTGCCATAGCCGTCGCAATCTATATCTGAGCCAGTTCTACACTTTTCGCGAGCACAATCTTTAACAAAACATACAAATATTTACGAGGAATAAAGTTTTAATACCATATTATGAAATGGGCAAATTGTTGTTTTAAAATATAGCGCCAGGTCTGAAATTACGAGCGAAGGCAGTTGTGAAATAACTTAGGGTACATAGTTAAGTATATGTATATGTAAGTATAAATTATAAGCTGCACATGCGCATTTTGTTAAGTATCCTTACCGTTACACTTAGAAATTAATTATTTCTTACAGTCGTCAGTCTACCTACCTACTTAAAATTTTACGAACGTGCGAATCCGAAGTCGCATGGACAAAGAGCTCTTTAAAGTTTTTTTTTTTAATTTTTAGAGACATTGAGATGTTTTATATTTTTAACTGAATTTATATAACTCTACTTAAAGGAGTCTTAAAATTACTATCATATCTTCATATGTGATTTAAAAACATATCTTCTATCTATTATATAATAAATCTGTAGAAGGGTCAATTCTGTACATTGAAAATATTGAAAAAATAAATACCAGGGGGTGTTACTGGATCGATACAAAACCCAAATATGTGATTAAAAAAATTTTTGTCTGTCTGTCTGTATGTTCAGGCATCACGTGAAAACTAACGGTTCGATTTCGATGAAACTTGGTATAATTATACCTTATTATCCTGGGCATAAAATAGGATACTTTTTATCCCGGAAAAATACGTAGAAAAAAATAAATCTTAATTTTTCCGCGCGGACGGAGTCGCGGGCGGAAGCTAGTTTTAAATAATCTGTATAAATATAAGATAATTTCTTACCACAGTTCATATTGGACACTTCAACGCGAGGCACTTTTATACCCTCGATAAAAGTTCCGTCTTCTAAAGTGCAGTAGCAAACGAAACGACGACACTAGTGAATTAGTAAAAATTATGCATTTATAAATAAATGAATACCTATATTATAATAAATAAATAAAAGATAAGATGCGTCAGCCTGTGACTATACTTGCATAATATCCACGAGTAGTTACCATACCAAATTTATTTAAGAAAAGTACGGTTCGATCGTCGTTTTTCAGTTTTTCATCTCAATTTTTAAGTAAATTAATTAAAAATGCTAAGTAAGAATAATACATTTGTAGTAGTTTACCAGTTTAAGAAATTAGGTTTGCACGTCATTTTATATATTACTATTACTACATTAAACGTAATTTAAATTCTTTGGCTGTCCATAAACTAACTTTCTTTAATTTCTGACTTATTCCACGCATTTCTATATAGATATTCGTAAATTATGAAATAGACTTTTTAATCAAAATAAAATAATTCAAATATTTAAATGTATTTACTTGTACAGGTGCATATAACCAGAGGGGCGTACACTGTGGCGCGTTATAGTGCAAGTGACCGTCTTGTCCGTACTTCTTCTTGAAACTCTTCAGTTCACGTTTACATGGCTCTAGGAGAGTGGAAATTAATATTTACTTTATTTCTTAAATGTGCATGGAACGATAAATGTAAATAATAATAAAATATACACAGCAAATGATAGGTTTTCTTGGGTTAAAACCGTCTGAATCCAAGTAGGAAAAACCAGTGTAGGTGTTCAGGTATTGTAATTTCGTAAATCTTTTATTTGTGTCGTTGTAAGTGTCCGAAAATATTTACTTCAAGTATATTTTAAAACGAAATGAATTTAAGAATCTAACAACAAAATATACGATAAAATATGTAACTTTTACATTAAATATGAGGCTAGTTACCATTAGCCTCATACAACGTCTGGTCCCGCCTCCGTCTCCCGCCCGCAAACGTCTGAACTGTGTGAATGTCCTGACAGAAGCCGTGTCTACAGACCAGACCATCATCACAGCCTGGCTCCAGAAACTCTTCCTCTACCTTAAAAATGTTGTGTACCTTTAGCGAAATGTCACTTATAAATTTTATTAGCGCAACTTTATCATAAGCCTTACAAACAATATTGAGTAATTCGGATTCGGCTAACTTTCTCTTTATTAAATTGTAGTACTTAGGTATAACTTACCCTTCTGTACTACCATGGACCAATATTATTGGTCCATGGTAGTTTGTACTACTTAAGTATAAGAATTTATATAATTTGGTTTTAGTCAAATACTTACGCATCATACTGGATCTTTCCATCTTTAGGATTAATTTTGTGAGACCAATAATCAATATATTTTTTAATAATTTTTATAATTAAGTACCTTTACGTTTAACGTTAACAAATCAAAACTGTATCGAATAGCAGCTCAATTTTGAAGAGCGTTTGTTATGAAAATTAATTTTCTATAAATAGCTTTCAATATTTTTATAACATAATTATATAGTTAGTTGTTTAAAGTTATCAAATATTTAATTACTACATTAATTATTACCTCAGTCTCTTTTGATCCGTTCACCATGTGAACACTTTTTTTGAATTCCGCACATTTTTCATTAAGTTCTGCGAAAATAAAACAGATTTCATATATCAATTTTTTATGCGTATTTGTATATATTTTACATCGAAAGTAACCTACTAAAATAGAAGTTTGATAAATGCAAATATCATTTTGTAAAGTTTCGTTTCCACCACCAGAGGCGCTAATTATTGTTCTCAACGAAATACATATAGTATAGTAGTAGAAGTAGGTAGGTCTATGGTTATCTATCAAGAGTTTCATTAAAATATTGCCTAATCCCAATAGTCAGGCAACAACATGAAGTAGATTTCCATGTTAGAGTGTCGAACTATTGCTCTACAAATCTATCTATACTTACCATTATTATAAACTTTAAAATAATCTTGCGCAACAACTTACAAAATGGAACACCAAAACATTTTTTCCCTTGATCGGTACAAGCTTCATACATGGGTAGATATTAGATACATAATAATATAACCTAGGTATATAATATAACACGAAACTAATACCTAACATCCTAATATACAAATATCATCATACAAATCTACACTATATAAAGCTGAAGAGTTTGTTTGTTTGTATGAACGCGCTAATCTCAGGAATTACTGGTCCGATTTGAAAAATTACCTATTTTGGTGTTAGATAGATAGGTGATAGTATTCATGGAGGAAAGCTTATAGGCTTTATATATCATCACCCTAAGACCAACAGGAGCGGAGCCACGCGGGTGAAACCGCGGAGCGCAGCTAGTATAAATATAAACTAACGTTGATAAGAACTGCATCGTCCACAACAATTGCACTGATCCTTATCAGGCAGGAAGGCACCCGGAGCGCAATCCTGCTCCTTCACCATGCCTGTTTGACACTCGTAACCACGGCACCATACGGGACAGTCCCCCCCTCCCGTGGGGGGATCGTAGCGGAAACTGCGACGACTGACAAAACATTTGAGATTAATAGTTACTGTTAGTAAGATCTTAATTAGTAAATGGCGAACGAAGGCGAACGCCTTCTCCCTCCGAATCTACATTAATATTATAAAGCTGAAGAGTTTGTTTGTTTGTTTGAACGCGCTAATCTCAGGAATTACTGGTCCGATTTGAAAAATTCTTTCGGTGTTAGATAGCCTATTTATTGAGAAAGGCTGTATATCATCACGCTAAGACCAACAGGAGCAATGCGGATGAAACCGCGAAGCACAGCTAGTATATGATAAAATTAACACTGCCTTTTAAAATATAGAAGATCAGTCTATTGGTCAGTTTCATAATTTGAATACAATTAGCTTACGAAGCTACCTATAGGTGTTGTACCTCATACCTGCGCTATTTCTTTCGTAGACGCGATGCTTGAAATTGTGACATAGGTACTATAAATTACTATAGCTCTTATTATAAGTTTTATGTGGTTCAAATAAGCTCAATGGTTATATTACTTACATTGTTAATGTCTCATTTGGCAATAGTGGTATGTTGACTGGAACACCTGTACAATGTAAAACTCTCTCAGTCAGAGGCTTCTAAACAATAAACATATTAGCGAAGTTCGTTAGTTTTTCTATATTCTAATTTAATTATCTATATTCTAAAGGAAAATTAATAAAATTATGCAGCATAAAGCATTATATCTTTATGTATTTATGAAAATATAATACGGTAGTTAATATTTACATCGGCGTAAAATATTGTCGCATCGTAGAGCTCTTAGCTCTTGTTCTGGGTGACCCCAGTACGGGTTGCAACCGGCGCGGAAGTCTGAAAATCAATGTTTTTGTAAAGCTTTGTGTTACGGTGCATTTACATCAACCTAACATAGATATTAGAGCCAGAGCAAGACTAAAGAGCATTATTTCGTGATCTTTTAGTGTAAACGAAAGCTCGTATTCAGTGTTGTTCAGTATTAGAACATTGCAAGAACAACGAAAGAATGCTCTACGAATGTTTAGAATGAGCATGGTTAGAATGAGCATTCGCTCGTTGTAATCGATGTAAATGCACTGTTATAGAAACAGTTTTAAAATAGCTACATACGTATGTTTCGGTACTTGGTAAGTAAACACGTAGTCTCATTTTAATGAATTAGGTAAAAAGTCGACATAAAGCATAAGCATAAGCATTTACCTGCTTCAAAATCGAACTTCCTTATTATAAAGTACTGAATGGTAAAAACGCTAGTAAAGTGCTAATGTATGAAGTAGGTAAATAATAACTGTACCTAAAGTGGTGACTGGTAAAAATTCGTCAGCATCAAAATCATAATCATCTTGAATGCAAGATTGGTCGAGTTCTGTAAAGTATATTTATTGTTATAATTTTTTGGTTGGTAGTTACTGGAATGACTAGCATATCTATTACCCATAGGCATATCTAGACACGCGGCAGCGTGTCAAGCCGAGTTCAAGCGAAGAGAACTGGCGAGCAGCAGCCGTGTGTATATTTACACGAACCATTTCGAGCCACTTTTCACCCCCTTATAACTCGAAAACTATTTAAGTTATATAAACCAAATTTGGTACATATCAAGAGGACCTCAAGATAAACAAGAACCTTAAATTTCATAAATACAGATTAAACAGTTGCGTAGATATTAATATCCAAAAATCGCAATTTTTAAGACTGACTGACTTATAGACATATACAAAACCTAACCCACTTCCAGATGACCTAGAAAGTTCAAATTTTGTAATCAACTAGGTAATAGTGAGTGTTCAAAGGAAAAAATCAGAAAATACTGAATTTATTTGTATTTAATTTTTTTTTCAATGACATTAATTTTGTTTGTATGGAAAAATGGAAAAGTTTAAAAAAAAAGAAAATAGTATATTCACCTTACTAGTCTTAAAAAATAGATCAAAACTAATCAGTGGCCGAAAAAAATTTTGAAATCCATCAAGATATAGATTATTGAAGTTTACATATTTTAGGACGAAACATCTGTAGATTCGAAGCGCCTCTGACATCACACTCACTCGCGCTAGTATCGCTAGGGCGGATTACTTCGATTGCATGATTTCTTTATTCAAAACTGTTATTAAACGTAAAATAAAAGAAAATTGTAATAAAAATATTGCCTTTATTGCTCATACAGTTAAAAATAATATATAATTTTACATATTCACATTTATTTATTCTTTATTTATGAGTGTTTAGTTTAGTTTTAATTTCAGTGTAAATAAATAAATAAAATCTTTATTTTGCTTTAAACATGATATTCAATGGTGATACAATTATATTAATAAAGCACAAACATGTTTAGCCAATACAAGCATGCAAAAATAATTACCATAAATGGTGTAATGGAAGAAGGCTTCGTCGAAGGTCGAAATGATTTAATTTGCGTAATATTAATATGAGTGAAACATCTTTAGGCGCGTTTAGAGTAAAATTTCAAGATCGCGTCATGGCAATACCGTAACGTCATGGAGTAAGGCGACGATTCTTCTACAACGATCTTTGCATCTTGGTAATAGTGTGTGTACAAATTCACGCTGGATGTTTAGAAAATCATGTGGTAATCTTTCAAACAGAAAACGAGTTTAAAAAATTGCAGATAATGACGGGGCAATGTGCGCTGACATTCATAACATACAAGAAAATATAGAAAATAATACTAAACAAACCATACAGAGAAACCGCAAGAAAAAAAATCGTATTTAAAAAGTATTATATTTATAAAGTAAATCAAATTTGCAGAGTAATTTTCTGTACAAAAAGTAATGATATCCCACCAAAAACATAAATGTAAAAATTGGAGCCGAGTTCAATCGTTGACTTAATTTTCCAAAAAAAGAAATGAGATCTAAATGTGTGCCAAGTTCTGCAGACAGTCCAGAAATTTATTTACAAAGATGTATTTAGTTCTTAGGTTGACTGAAAACTCAATTGTTTTATTTTCCCAGAGAACAATGTTTATTCCAAAATATAACTTTTTTCATTTGAATAATATAATTATTTTCACAAAGCAAACAACTAATGACCTATTGAACCCCATAATTTGATGAGGCTAGTTTTACATACTGTTTATATTTTGTGAGGTTCTAAAAACTAGCCTCATCAAATTATGGGGTTCAATAGGTCATTAGTTGTTTGCTTTGTGAAAATAATTATATTATTCAAATGAAAAAAGTTATATTTTGGAATAAACATTGTTCTCTGGGAAAATAAAACAATTGAGTTTTCAGTCAACCTAAGAACTTAATACATCTTTGTAAATAAATTTCTGGACTGTCTGCAGAACTTGGCACACATTTAGATCTCATTTCTTTTTTTGGAAAATTAAGTCAACGATTGAACTCGGCTCCAATTTTTACATTTATGTTTTTGGTGGGATAAATATATTCATATTAATGATTTAACAGTACCTACATAGACCATAAACTATAAATACAGACATGGGTATCCATAGAGTCAAACGACTCTACATTTTATGTACAGAGGAAAGCTGATACTTATAAGGCATCAGTATTTGTATTTGAAATGCATCCTATCAAATTTTATAGTAAGTAAAATAAAACATGATTACTAATTATTATTAATTTACCTCGATAGAAAACGCACTCGTCACAGCATCGGCATTGTGAATAATCAGACGGAATAAACATAGTCCGCCATTTTCCATATTTCTTGTCGCAATATGTTCTGTATTCAGATGGCTTTACTTTTCTTTCTCTGCATAGAACAATAGGGAAAATAAAAAAGAATATTTTGAAATAAAATGTTTTATAGAGACACCTCTACTCTCTACGTAGGTATATGATTTAAAATGCATAGGCACTCCATATTGTAAGCTACTATAAAATAATCAACTTAAGTACTGCGCTGATAAAATCTACAACAGAACACATAATTCTCTAAACTAACTCTACTTACACGGATGGAGAGGAAACTAAGTTGAAATTTGGTATGTATAGTAACGACCTATTTATTAGATAGTTACAGATACCTGCAAGAATCTCGAAACAGTTCGCATTCAGTATGGTTACTGAAGCGTGGGCACTGCGGACACAGTTGATAATCTATATAAAAATATATTCCGTTAGTAAGAGTTAAAACGTGTACGAACTCTATTTTAACTGCGTCACAGCCTACACTCTACAGCGTAGTATATCATATACCTAGTAACCTACGTGTTTCAGACAAGTATTTAAGGGTAGAATTCAATCATAAATTATGGACCATAAACTATAAATAAATTTTAGTTATAAAATTGATTAGATAGCAACATAAAATTATCATTAAACATAGAAATACCATAAGCTTGTCTGCAAATTGGTCTCACAGTGCGTCGACTCGGAAATTGAACAAGAGTCTTCTCTTGATTACTCTGTTCACATTTCTCATAGTCTATGTCCATTACGTTGTTTCTGACCAGAGACAATATTTCTGTTTCCCGCCAAAATTCACTCGTGTCCATGTCTTTGTCTATGAGCATTATGAAGGGGAGATACTGCAAATTAAAAGATATAAACCTCACGTAGGTACTTAGTATATTAAATTTCATATAATATACTATGAACAAGGTATTACTTGTAACTTGGATGTGAGAAGTTGGTACAACTTGCTCTAATAAGAAAAGTTTCGTAGAAATTAGGTTAAAGAATATATTATGAAAGATTATGAAATTTAAAGATGCACGAGCGAAAAACTTCAACCTATGTTTTAGGGCACTGCATTTTGGTCTATGCGCAAAATTGGTGTTTCTTTTTCTTATTATCAAAGGTGAAAGGGTTTTTAAAGTGAAACTTTTATTACATCGTCTCAAACTTTTTGGTCTGTGTAGCGCATGTCGTGTGACGCACGATACGTACGATAATTATTGTACAAATACGATAATTTTAGTTAAATGACTATAGTGTGAAAAAAAGTTTCACTTTTACCGTGGTTTCATAAAACCACACAACATTTTTTCATAATATAATATTAAGACTAAATTAAATACGTAATACGTAGCATCGACAGGCATTATCGGATGCGCCGATACCCACGGCCTGTGGTCTGGTCTGGCGCGGTCGGATCTGTGAAGAAATCAGGCCGTGGGAACCCACCCAGACTGTACATCAACTTACTTTTAATTCCTCTATCGGCTTATTGGTTAAATTCTTTATATTCGGAGGTTTTTGATCCAAAGACAGAACGGGAACCATGCTCTTAGCATTTACGGTAAAAAATGCTATCAAAACTTGAAAGAACATTAAAGAAAGTAGAGCAGCCATTTATATTTTTTATTATTTTTTTCGTTAACTCTTTGACACTAATAAAATTTGACGGGAGTTTATTTTTCTTGAAAGAAGACTGTCAGCATATTGCCATCTTTTTCAGAATCAATCATATTTAAAAAAGTATTTTCTATGTTTTTTTATATAGGTAACTGATTCTCTATAATGTAATGTAGACATAATAGAGAATAGTAATAGAGTAGTAGTTCGTTACGATTTTTAAACATACTAATTACATTAGTTTGTATATTATACAATCAAATTTCGTGTTGCGATGTTTGTAACCAAACTCCTCCAAAACGGCTGAACCGAATTATGTGTAAATCTATATACACATCTATATACATATGGATGGGGTGGGCGTGGGTCTGAGAATCTGCATTCATACCACTCACAATACCACTTCATTTTTACTGAATATATTAAACATAGACAACAAAGAAAAATAAAACACTTGTATTACAGTTCGCTTCTCTTTTATTTCAACCAAACCTAAGACAACCTAATAGCAACAAAAATTTCTAATTGTTAATATTATAAAAAGTTCATAAATACATTATGGGAGACATGCATAGAGTTTATATGTATCATATTGTGTACAGGCCGGCGCATTCTTTTTCATAATCAGAGCGCATTCTAAATTTCAATTTCAACATTAGAATTCTGATTGGTTTTGTTTTTGGTCGATTTTTGTATAAATACGGATATTGTGTGCAAAATAAAATCATTACGATCAGTATCGTCTTTGAGTTCACAACCCCTCTACAACATAATTATTTATTGCTCAGAAATACATTGTTTCGATCGTAGTCATTTTAATTAAAAATATTTTCGGTAACTAAGTGTAAGTTTCCAAATGCACCAACAAAAACACCACATGACTTATAATTGCTATTCCACAATACATTGGATATATCTATTTTTATTGACAAACGTACAAACACGATTTACTGTATAAATTAATTCCCTATTTCAAGAATAAGTAAAATGTACCTATGTTATGTAAATTTTTTATTAATGTCTATTATTTATTATTTTATTTATTTATTTCTATTATACAGGGTGGATATTATAAAGTATGTCAGATTTATATCTATGGATGAAATCTCTTCAAATACTTCCAAAAATTCACTCTATACAATAGTTTATAATATTCTGTTCATTCTGAATTGAAGAGAGAAAAATGTTAGTTACAAAAGAAGTTACAAGTCTATGGCAGTGTTTAGGTATCACAATATTATCTCATTTAGGACATCTACAGCTGAAAATTTGTGCATCATAGTTATTGCACATAATTCTATTAACTTTAACACTAATATTGACTAGGATACCTATATTAATCTCAGGACTAGTATCTATAGACTAGATTGCTTTGGTTTTTTGACTAAGTTCGCTAGTATATTTTTATTAATTATGATTATTTTATTTGCATAGTGTTATATCTTGGTATTTTAAAAATCAGACCTTGATAATAAATATCAATATTGATTACACTGACTCGAAGAATGAAAAAAAAAATATATATAAGTATAATTTGCCAAAAGTTAACAAAATCATAAAGAACCGTATGTTTTCTCGTGTCGACGCCTCATATAGGTAATCAAAGCTTGTTTCTCTAAATAATTTCAGTGAAGAAAACCATATGTAAATTCTCCTACTTCAGTAAATATATTCTAAAAGATGTCTGCCTAATCAAAATGGTAATCTGAGTAGAGTAGGGACATTCTTTGTAGGTAATAAATACGTTAAATTTAACGAGATAGTATACCTACCTAATATTTATATAATAATAATATGTAGGTATACTTTCACATTTGTAAAAGATAAATAAGCAAATTCTTTATAGTAATAAGGAATCGATGGCTTTGCATAATTTATTTACGATCTCAATATTATTAAACTGGTTATAATAACTTGAAATGGCAAAAAATATAAAGGGGTTTCACACATGTTAAAAAAACAATGTAAAGCGGTACATTCATTCTCTATATCTATTTACATATTTTACTCTCATTCCAGCTAAGGACCCTCTGTGTGTTTGTAGAATACAAATTCAAGTAACTACCCAAAATTCAAATAACTATTCTGCGCAAAAAAGGTCCTCCGTGTTAAATTTCCATTGAAAATATCTGTACCACGGTTTTCACAAATAATTGAGTGTCTATCCCATATACCTTACTTATGTCGAACCAAATTTAAACCATAATCACATAACACAAACAAATAAACCACAAAATATAATATCATCAAAAAAATGCTCAAAACCGCCAAACTATCGTATGCTAGTCCTAAGATCCATCAGAGCGCTTGCCGTAATCACCCCATGCCTGGAATTCTTCCCATAATCCAGTTCAGAATCACCAATTGTAATTGTAGAAAACGACGTAGAATTCCTCCTTTGCTGCAAATGTTTCTTCGAGTCCAAACTCTGTTTTACTGGCTGAAAGAAGTCCCTTGTAAAATTTCCTGGACTTTTGCCGCTATTTTTGACATCTGTCAAATAATCGCCCCTGCAGTTCGCGCCCAACCAATCTTGGTGTTCGAAAAGCCTTGTCGCTTTAACTGGTTTCTTTTCCTTTTCGCTTATAGTTTGATACGATCTGAATTCTTTGACGGGTCTGTCGAGGGTTTTTGATAGTTTTGGTCTGCTCTTGGTGTCCGCTGATGACGTCAGTTTCGTCTTGTGATGCTTTATTTCGGATTGCTCTTGGAAACTCTTGCTTTTTATGGGCGTTGTGAGCGTGTGGGTTTTTACGCTGTAAATCAAAGTTACTTTATTGAATCAGACATAACATTTTCTTTAAGCGTTTAGGTGTTGTAAAGGTGAGTAGGAGGGGTGACATATACTTAGTAAAAAAAAATGATGGAAAACGTTCAGTTGTTTACATATTATAAAAACTTTTGCAAAAAGGATGCGAAAAATCGAGTTTATTCAGTAAGGTAAACCTTCTTCAAAGTTTATTAAGTTCCTTGAAATTAACAAGAATTAATTAAAACAATAGAAATAAAATCTTTCGCTTTAATTTCTGCATCAGTTCTTTATCAGTTGATACGTCATATATACATACATTTCCCCACCCAAATAAATTTTAATCTTCTAACCTAGAATGACTTTTCCGTAATTGTGGACTGTTCTGGAAGCCTTTAGCCATGATGCTGTATAATTTGTTTCTATAGTCGTCGACCGACATTTGCTTATCATCTCGTAGCGGAAGGAGCACGTCTGAAGGTAATGTTGGTTCGTCTCGCTCTCTGTGGAACCTGAATCCAAATAATTAGATAATTTAGTATAACAATATACTGTTTGTATGTAAGAGAAGTTCCTAATTAAATGAAAACAGTTGCATTTATTGTAAAAGTATCAATAGATATCCATAGAAAAAAAAATGAGGGCGTGCTTCATTGAACGTCGGTCAAATATAACTCTAAAGGATATTTTCTTTCTTACCACAAAAAAATTTAGACAGGGTAGGTCAAGCTCTGGTTCTCTTTAATCTGGTTTTGTCGTATTTCACATAGACAAGTTCAGACATTCAATATTAAAGTGACAGATCCCTGGTTTAAAGTTAGACTGTTTAAATTTTTTGTGGTAACACCATTTAAGTCTGCAAAAGTGAAAATAATAACGAGAAAAACACAACTCTAATTAAAAAAAATCAAGAAAAAATGTTTTAAACATAATTTATATTTTTTAACAATCAATTAACCCACTTAGCGACATATTCATGGTGCAGCGCCCTCTCAGCGCTGAGCCGCTTCGCCGGGTTGAACACCAGCAAATGCTGAACCAATTCCGCTGCGTCACGCGGCGCGCAAGAGAGCATGTTGTGGAGTGACGTCACACCCGCTTTGGTAGACGCTTGCTCGCGGATGAGAGAGGATCCGTAGCCCGTGCATACTGCTGTTATATCTGGCGCATGGAAATATAATTATGCTATATGCTTTATTGGAACGAAGTTCCTTAGCATGCGGTACGGTGGCTAAGGTGGCTATGCGAGCCAGGCGCGGTCCCTGGGGGGTGGTCACGGGGGACATGACCCCCCCCAAAATCGTACTCGATAAAATAGAAAAAAATTCTTATACTGTACAATATATAAAAAACTGGTGCAAATCGGAGTCACTCGCACATCTAAAGTTCTGTTTAAACCTGTTTTTAATCCCTTGCAAATGTTGAAATTTGCGAAAATTTGCAGCTAACGGCTTCCGACTCGCACTTGGCCGGTTTTTTTATAATATATTGTACAGTATAAGAATTTTTTTCTATTTTATCGAGTACGATTTTCTCAAGTTTTTGCTTATCACTTCTTCTTCACTTGAATACGATATTTGGCGAGTACGGTTGGGGGGGGATTCCATACCTTTCCAGCTGCGTGTCCCCCCCCAAAATGTCAGGCTGGGACCGCGCCTGATGCGAGCGTTACGAAAAATCATCACGACTCTTTTGTTTTAGTGCGTAGCGCGGTAGCGCTATAATCGTGGCCCACGTGCCCAATCGTTATAGATTTATATACATCGTTAAGATGGTATTTAATATACTTATTTAGATTTGTTAAATTTAAATAATAAAAGGATGCATGATGATCATTATAATATGGCTGATAATAAGAAGTAAATTTCAATTTTTTTTTAAATTTACCTAACATTTATTTAATTAAATTCTTAGAAAAAATAATACCATAGATAGCTGAATTTAACTAGATTTTATAAAGTAGAATAACATAATATAAGCAAATAGTATTTACCTTCCGTCGAAGGCCTTGGTAGAGCGGCCATTATTCTCTCAATCTGGTTTACGGTGGACGTTCCCGGGAAAAGTGGAGATCCCGTTAACATCTCACCAAGGATACAACCCAGCGACCACATGTCTATGCCTTTTGTATAGCTGTGGACATGATATTATTCAGGTTGTTACATTTATCTATAATACCAGATCTAAATGTGACAGCATATAATATTATATTTCATACATATGAAGCGATAACGTGCGGCGATGTAAAAAAGGCTTCAGGGATAAATAAAAGATAACCTTAGAACTTACAAAAATTACATTCAGTCATAGTAGGAGATAATATTATGATATTCAATGAAATACACAATCTTAGTACTTCAACTATAATTTTAGTAGTAGGTAAGAACAATCGTCAACTTTTAATTGGTAAATTAAGTTAGTTTTCTGGCTTGTTATTACCATTAATTATTCATTGATTCTGATACCTACAATTATAATTATTTATCTATCTCATGGTAACGTTATGCAACTTCTAAGAATAAAAATGTTGTGTGGTTTTATGAAACCACGGTAAGTGAAACTGTTCGAACGGTTCCGAACACTGCTTTGTGTAGCGCATGTCGCGTGCCGAGTAGGTATACCTACTCGGCAGCCGCGATACACGCGACATGCGCTACACAGACCAAAAAGTTTGAGACGATGTAATAAAAGTTTCACTTTAATAAAGACGCAATTCGCAAAGGACTTAAGAATAAATAACCAAAAAACTTACTTCTTACTAGCAATCAGTATTTCTGGTGCCCGATACCACCTCGTAGCCACGTAGTCAGTCAAGCAAGGGTCCGCGCCCTCCTCCCCTCCGGAGTACATGGATGATACGGATCTAGCCAGGCCAAAATCCGCTAGTTTCACCCTTTTGAGTAATTTAAATATCAATTTGTATACGAAATTTGTACATTTCAACTAAAAAAAGAGAGTATGTGTCAGAAGTGAAACTTCCTTGGCAAGATTAAAAAATACCAAACGGTATTACCATGCCGCGACCTTGAAATTTTCACTCTCAACGGTAAGGAAGTTTCACTTCAAAAGAAAGAATTTGTCTCTTCTAATGCCGGTCTCTCATATTATTCAAAATGGTCGTTTTGATTAACCGACAACCGAAAAACAGGCACCTAGGTCCTAGAGAATATATGGATTACCAACATATCTTCTATTATATAGTTATTTTATAATATGCATTAAAGCCTATCTATTGGACCATCAACTTTATAAATAAACTGAACAAAAAATTATCAATTTCCGACCTGACATTTTTTGAAAAAGTATAGCATAATTAATTATTATTATATTGTAATATTCCGTTGTTTGCAAATGGCAATAGAATTTCCATTAAAACTTTTCATTTCCTAAATCGACTCCAATTACTTATGCGTGTATAAGAATCGCGGGGTTCATAGCAATAAACAACGTTGCCGTTAAAAAGTATCACTTAGCTTTGTCACGCAAAGAAAACAAGCATAAAAGGATAATTTAAAAAAAAACAGATAAAATGCACGCTTCATTTTATTCAGCTTTGAAATCGCAAAGCCCGAAAAATATTGTTCATAATGGAGACAAACAGATGGTTAAAATATTATGATTTCATCATCATCATTGATTCTTTAATATGTAGATACCTACTGAGAAAAGTTTAAAATAAATTCGGCGTTTTGAAGTAGGAAAAAAACGTGAAACTAATATAAATTATGAAATAATAACAACAAAATATGTATATCAATGCAGTAGAAGCCTATACGCATTGCTTAGGATGAATTATATTTTAATGTGACCAGCAGCTCCAGCTTAAATACGAGAAAGTAGTAAGAATGCATTCGCCTAAATTAAAAAATTAAATTAATTATTATTTTTAATTTTTAAAAAATTCTGACGTAAAAAACAGGTTTTTTCCATCACCATTAAAAAATAATCAAAACAATCCATACTAATCCATACTAATATTATAAATGCGAAAGTAACTCTGTCTGTTACTCAATCACGCCTATACTACTGAACCAATTTGCATGAAATTTGGTATGGAGATATTTTGATACCCGAGAAAGGACATTGACCAGGACCTTTTATTGCGAAATATGTATCACGGGCGAAGCCGGGGCGGACCACTAGTAATATATATTTAAACTACTTACCTGCAAGCGCTATCAATAAGCACGTTACTCGGCTTCTGATCCCTATGTATCACGTTGCCTGAATGTATGTATTTCGTCGCCTTCAGCATTTGGTACATAATGTACCGCTTGTGCACATCCTTCAGTATGTTGCCGCGTTTTATCACGTTGTGTAGATCCGTCTCCATATACTCGAAGCCTAGGTAGATGTCGCGGTTGTTCGTGGCCCTGGATGACCGATATTTTTTAAATTTTGGATTTTTTTTTATTCAGAGCCAGAATTAGTTCTTGAAGTTTTGAAGTGAAACTTCCTAGATTACTACCCTTCGTCGATTCGACGACGCGTCACCAAAAAAATCGCTATAACTTTTACGCGTGCGACCGTATGGTTTTCTGACTTCAGCTAATCTCAGCCAACCCGTTGCGCTTGCGATGGACGGTAGTGCTTTGTGCGTGGAAGGTCCACACGCGGTGTTCCAGCAACCATGGCTCGTCACATCGACGAAGGTTAGTATTAACGTAACTTTTCGTACTATTTAGTTAAGTTAAAATTACGTTATTTTATGTTTTATAATGGTGCCTATTATTTTATTTTTAGATACGATTCATATGTTAGTTTTAGAAGTTGAAAGCGATGAGGAAAATTCATCTGCGAGAGAGCCTGAAGACCACATTGAGGCTGAAGAGGCATGAAACGGAGGGTGATGATGAAGTTTCTACTGTAAATAAAGAGCAATTTCCAGATCAAGATTATGAGGCAAGTAGTAATACATCTCCCCACGTTCTATTGAAGATGAGATACCTAGCACTTCAGCTGACCCTAGCGATTACAAGACCATCGCATACCATTCTTCTTGGGAAAGACAAACACATATTATGGTCATCACAACAGTCAAGGCCACAAAGCAGAAGACCTTCAAAGAACATAGATACATAGCACGTGGACCTGTGTGTGACGCTTTTTTCAAGATATTTTAGATCCTCTTCAATGTTTTTCAGGTATAATTACTGGTGACATTACTGATACACTTTGGGACTCAATTACATAAATTTTAAACATGCCAGAAATAAATAATGTGAAAGTTATAAATGAGACTGAGCAAAGTAATGCTGCTAATGTGCCTCCATAGCAAACTAAAATAAACATATAATATGCTATATTATGTCCCTCCGTAAAGCAAAGGTAGACCTAAAAATAGGTGCACTAGGTGCAAAAATCGTTGTGTGGGGAACACAAACTTGATGTGTGTCACAAATGTTTTAGATCCTAAGCTATTATCAAAATTATATTTTTAATTAATTTTCCAGATATTATTTTTGTAAGTAATACTTTATTTCGAGCAATTTAGAGGTATATATTATTTGTACGGAATTTTTCAAAAAAATTAAGAATGTTCAAAAAGCGTGTAAACTGTGATCTCATTTTGATGACTGTTTGAATTAAAACTATGTTAAAATAAATATTTTTATATTTTTATATATAGATTAATACCTTGTCCTTAAAATAAAGACATAACTACAAATATATTTTTTAAATTAAACCCCTAAATCCCCTCCAATAAACAGCGTAGTCGAAACGACGAAGGTTAGTATTAAACGTTGAAAAATAAGGTTAGTGTTCTAGGGTTAAGGCGCATGGAGAGTAAAATTTGATGGTCGCGTCAAGGCAATACCGCCACGTCATTGAGTAAGGCAAAGATTTTAGTATCTTTGAATCTTGCCAAAGAAGTTTCACTTCTGACACGTGTGCTCGGCACGGACACTGTTTTTAATTAGTATGTAATGTAGTATGTGTAGTAGCCAATATTTTGAATTTGTAGTTACAAACAAAAGTCAATACAATATAATCCAGTTGGATTATGTATTGAAATTGCGTGCGGAATAAAAATAAATGGAAAAAGAAATAACGTAGAAAAGTATGGAGATGGAATAATGTATTAAATAGTTAATCGTATGAGTCAATGAAAAAATATAAAAGTGCGTGAATTATGTATCTGTCAGGAATATAGCTGCGCTCAGCGCTTCGTGGTTACATCCCCGTAATCCAGTAAAATCTCTTTATAATATTTACAAACATGATATAATAATTTATAAGCAGGTGTATCTAATAATGGCTAAGTATATTGAAATATTTAAATTTATTCAAAACTGGCATGCGATCCTGTGATGCCACGAATAATATTTTGCTTGAAAAGTTTTTATTATTTTCAAGTGCCACGTTTACCCTGACTCAACTCGTATAAAATTTAAATTAAAAATATTAAAGTACATAATTGTACTTTAATATTAACTACGACCTCACCTGTGAATGCTATGAAGTTTGACTATATTCGGATGATTCCTGAATGATTGCAAAAATATGATTTCCCTGAAAGTCCTCTGCGCGTCTGTTTGATTTCGGAACGCGTCGAATATTTTTTTAATCGCCACAACATCTTTGCTTTTCTTATCAACCGCCTTCCACACGATTCCATAAGCGCCTTTGCCAAGTCTCTTTTTAATATCAAACCTCTTTAGAATATGTTCATCTATCTCTGACATGTTTTTTTCAGGACTCTTCTTTTGTCCATCTTTTTCTTTCTCTTTCTTTTTGTGCTCATCCTTTTTTATATTCGCTTGGTTTTGACTCATTGTTTTTATATTTTATGCCTCTACAAAACACAAACCTAAAGGCTTTGTTAATATTCATAACTCATAAGGGTAAAAGGGTTATTTCGCTAAAACGCAAACGTCTCCAATAGGTTTACGATAATTTGAATGAAAGTAATTTGAATAGCAAAGCATGACAAACATGAATTTTAAATTATATTGATTGTACTAAGCAACCGAAGATCGATTTTGAACAAATACATATAATTAACATTACCACAATTATTATGTCGTAATATGTTTACTATAAAACATGTACTTACGTGGAAAATAACAAACTAATACCACTGAAAACATGGTTATTATCAAATTTGTTTCTCTAAATATTTTTACAGTGGACTCTGAGCACGTTTCTTGGTTGACTTGCCGAAATTCATATTTTGTTTACGGCGGCTAAACAACATGATGGTTGCTATGGTAACGTAACTGTCAACTTTCATATTGATAGTTTGATAAATTATTTGTGTAGTCTGCTGATATTGTATCGATTATCCATACTTATTATTATAATATTATAAATGCGAAAGTAACTCTGTCTGTCTGTCTGTTACTCAATCACGCCTTAACTACTGAACCAATTTGCATGAAATTTGGTAAGTATAGAGATATTTTGATACCCGAGAAAGGACATCGGATAGGTTTTATCCCGGAAATCACACGGGAACGGGAACTACCTATGCGGGTTTTTCTTTGACTGCGCGGGCGATGCAGCGGGTGGAAAGCTAGTTCAAAATAAAGTCACAAAGTGATGTAACATGGATGTAACTATGTACCTACAGTAGAAATGTAGAGTACTCCTCGAGTCGGTATTAAAATATTTATAAGTCTTCTCCTTAAATCAAGTTCAATCAAATACATTTATATTAGGTACCTTGTTTATTGTTATTGGATATCAAGTGAATCAATTTTTTATTATATTCTATTTAAATGAAATGCTCATTCGATTCAAAACTATAATATAATTAGTTGGTCAATTATTACCTAACGATTGTCAGAAAATCTCTTAAAAACGGTTGAAAAAAAATCTCATAAGTAAGTAGTTAATATTTTTTAATACAATGTTTTATTAAAATTCATCTTCATTTTAATAAAACATTTATTTAATATTTAAGCATTTGTATAAACTACTAGCTTTCCGCCTGCGGCTTCGCCCGCGTTTTCAAAGAAAAACCCGCATAGTTCCCGTTCCCGTGGGATTTCCGGGATAAAACCTAGCCTACATTACTCGTGGATAATGTAGCTTTCGAATGGTGAAAGAATTTTTAAAATCGATCCAGTAGTTTATGAGCCTATTCATTACAATCAAACAAACAAAGTTTTTCTCTTTATAATATTAGTGTAGATAAGCATATGTATAAACTATAAGGGGATAGTTTAAAAAAACTCACTTGAATAATGTTTTAAGATTTATTGACATTAACACTCTTAAATACTAAAACAATAATACTGTAATAGGAAAAAGCATTCAATGCTCAATATTAAAATGCGAATATGTAATGTAGGAATCATTAATTGCAGTTATAAGTTTAATTTGCCACTACCGAGCTTACACTAATGGTGTGTCCACACAGAGCCAAAGGTTATGTAACAAATGTAGCCAAAATAACGTGATTTTTGGGTAAAATGATTTTTTTGTGTTTCACCAAGAATTTTTTGTTAAAGTTAAGTTAAGTTTGTTAAAGTAAAAGAAAACAATTATAACTAGTACCTTTGTAATTTGCCGTTTTTTGTCACACAATTTTACTATTATCGGTGTGCCTTGTAATTGGCGTTTTTATATGTAATTAGTATAATTTATCTTATCAACAGCTGTAAGGTACCTTTTATGAATAAAATAAAATAAAAAAAAATAAAAAAGCGTTGAAAAAAATATTATAAGTAATATAATAAGTACTTAAGTGCCTTAAAACTATAACTTATAACTAAACTTAACTATAACCTTAAAACTATGCAAAAACATTCTTTACGTATTTCTGAAACCATTATCATAATGCATTTTACAAATTACACAATTATTTCTGATTGCAAAAGCGAAAAAATTATTTCTAATTTATAGTCACATTAAGTACAATGTATTGATTACAAGTTATTATTTAAGTGCACACATTGGCTCTGTGTGGATGTTACATATAACTACGTGATCACAGTAACAATATAATTAAAGTTTCTTGGTTTGAATGGTAACTGTAAGTTATACAAATAACAAAACAAGATTAACATCAGAATCAAAACTTGAATACTTAAAATTAAGCTTTGACAAAAAAAAACCTTTATGTACTTATGTATTATACAGATAATAATATAACGATTGCTAAAACAG
This sequence comes from Colias croceus, assembly GCF_905220415.1. Lineage (NCBI taxonomy): Eukaryota > Metazoa > Arthropoda > Insecta > Lepidoptera > Pieridae > Colias > Colias croceus. Next base: position 4,406,021 of record NC_059558.1, on the reverse strand, counting down.
TGTTAATAACATAAAAAAAAATATAAATTTGTCATGTTAACGATAAGCATATAAAAGTAAATATTCCTAAGAACAATTATTTGCAAAAAGTACATTCATATAATAATATTGAACATACATATATGGAGTTGGTGACACTTATGAAAAATCCTTGGAAAAGAATAAACAGCAACTTTTATAAATAAAAAATAATATAAAAAGTTGTCAATATAATATACAGTAACCATACATATTATAAGTTAAGCATGATATGCTAAATTCTACTTAATTAATAGCTAGATGCTTAAAACTAAGATTACTTTCGAGATGTTGAGATATTATTTAATAGAAAGTTAGTTTAGAATTTAGATAATTGAGATTGAAATAGTATGAGTATTCATATTCATATGAATTATTTCCGGACACGCACAAATGTCTATGATTATTATCTAAGGCAGCGTTTTCATCTGCAAGAAAACTTTCGCAAGAAATGTCCGACAGTCCATCTGACAGCAGCTTGCAAGTCTATGGCCGCGTTTCCACCTGCAAGTAGACTTGCAGACAGACTGTCGGACATTTCTTGCGGAAGTTTTCTTGCAGATGGAAAAGCGGCCTAAGAATTATATATCCAATAACAATTGAATATTTGAATTATTTTTGTCACATTTATCAATTAAATACGATACATATATAACAAAATGTGTCTTAAATATACTATGTATTATATGTATTAGTAAAATGTAAATTATAACAATCATCACTATTTTAATCACTAAATTATTGCTGTTTCAATGGTGTTTCATTTAACAATCATATTGTTTATAAAACTTAAAAATTATATAACAAAAATATGTTTACAAAATTGTATTAACATGTGTAAAGACTAAAGCATCAAGATTACATCGTTTTTAAAGTAACATATTTTTTATAATAGCATAATATAGTACCTATGTTAAATAATTATCACATAAAAAAATAATATAAAAGCAAACATAGGTATAAGAGTAAATAAAATTTAAAAAATAATAATAATTCCTTAATAATAGGTTTAAAATATAAGTATAATGTGTAAAGTACAGAATACAGATCCACCTTATATAATAAAACTAAGCGAACTAGCAAATTCTATGAATGGGATTATTCATTACCAGTAAATCTTTGAAAAAATGCATTCAATAACAATGAAATCATATATTCTCTCTCTCATAACAATTCCTAATATTTAAAAACATCAGACTATTTGAAATCTCTATTTTTTTTATTTAAAACCATACAAAACCCCTTAAAAACTTTACTAGACTTTGGCTGTTATTGTCGGAGGCCCAGACCCACTTTGGGTCCCTATGCCACTCTAGTAATCAAGTATGTAAATCATTTCTTCACAATTCCTCAATATGATCACTAGTTTCGTTGTTTATGAAAAATATCACAATTTTTAATACTTTCATAAATATTAATTACATAAATAATTTATAAAAATTATTGACTAAACTCATATTATTTCAATGCCATTGTATGTTTTTTTAAATAAATATATATAAAAAAGGACACACTACGTAAATCAACATCAGCATAGAGTTAACAGTTATTTTCTAGGGAAGAGCGTACCATCTTAGACCACATCTCAGCTTAACATCAGAAGAGATTGTGGTCAAGTGCTTCCATATTCACAATAAAAAAAAATACATTATATTATATTCTTATACTGAATAATCCCATTTTAATCTAAAAGCCTTGAAGGCACACTTTCAAATTGAATGAGCCATAATTAATTTAAGATATTAAAACTATCAAGTGAACATCTTTGTGCATTATATTAAATACTGCACTTTGAAATTCTAAAATTTTTATTTGTTCAAGCAAAAACACCTATTCAGACAATATTTTGGAATATTATTATTATTAATACATTAGTATTTTTATATAGGAAATTAGCATGACGTATAAATTAGGCGTTTTAAATTGCCAATACTAAATGCATGATATATAGCAAAATTATACTTAATTGACAAAAGCTTTTTACCTTACTTATTCCTTTATAGACAACAAAATATTTCATATTGCCGCAATAAAAAATATATATATATTTCAATTTAGCAATCTTTGCTCTATTTTACCTTCATATTTCATATTGCCATATTAAAAAACACAAACATTATTTCCATACAGCAGCTCTTTGGTCTATTTTACCTTCAAAGTGCAGTCATAATTATCAATTTAAGGCATTGGAGGGTGGATTTTCTTAGTTTCTTCCTCTGCCTCTCTGCCTTGGTCAATAGAGGATGGTGTTGGTAGTCCGCAAGGCACTTTGAGCATGTCTACTTCATGTGTCATTATGTGCTCAGCTTCCACTATTCATTAAATGAAAAATTTATTTATTAAGAAACGGAATAATAAAAAATAAAAATTTGAAATTGTTTGTGTAATATTATAACACACTATACAAAAACTTTAGTAACAATTGTACATAAAAGTCTCAGCAGTTCAATATAAGAGTTCTATTTCTAAGGAAATAATTTAATGTACTTATTAATCAAAATGTTTACAAATCATGTGTTTAACTAAGGGGAATATTCTCAATTCAACTACATTGTATTCTTTAGAGATGGTAGTTACTTCCCATGAATTATACTTCAGTACATACAATAGATATCATAAATAGATATAAATAAATAATTAATTTTGTTTCCTAATCTGGCAACACTCAACAAGACACATCTTATTAGAGAAATGGCAAGACTATAGTTTTTTTCTTGGGTGCAATGTTCATTTTTTCATTATCACTTTTATTTATAAAAAATTCATACTTACTCCTAATCCTGTGTAACTTGTTGCCATATGCCAAATCCCAATAATACAGATTCACAAATGTCAATGGAATAAGAGGAAACAAGAAATATGCCCTTTTTGTCCTTCGGAACCTAGAAACAACATTTTAGGTCATTATGTATCGTATAAGTTGAGTATATATACTTACTTATTACATAATTAGTTACTGATAGGAAAGTCAATAGTAAACAAATTATATCAATGTAAACTATGTACTATTTGATAGGATATACTCAGAACAAAATAATCTAATTTCAATATACTGCACAAGCCTATGAGAACTTGTAATAATTTTATAAAATAATCTTAATTGAAATGAACCTATAAAACTGTGTTTTTTACTTATAACACTGTTTCTACATATACACGACTAGCTGCTCCGCGCGGTTTCACCCCCGTGGCTCCACCCCTGTTGGTCGTAGCGTGATGATATATAGCCTATAACCGTTCTCGATAAATAGGCTATCTAACACCGAAAGAATTTTTCAAATCGGACCAGTAGTTCCCGAGATTAACGCATTCAAACAAACAAACTCTTCAGCTTAATAATATTAGTATAGATTACTGAACGGCAGACAGTTTCATAAATCATGTACATGTGCGTAGAACACTACGTACACTAGTGTACTAATAAGTTTCATGTCTCATTTCATACAGACTACTCCTATGATTTTATTTGGGATGCATTTAATATTCTTTTTACTTGCATATTATATAATATTCACAGGAATACACATAAAACATCAATTAAATATTTTAAATAATTTTAGTTAGTATTGTTAGTAAGAAGAATAAATATAAAATTATTGTAACATACCCAGTAAACAAACCAGTCGCAGCAGTAATATGAAATGCTGTGAGCCAAAGAAATATATCCCTGCTTTTCGCCACTGCTGTAGCCCTTTGCCTTTCAGCCATTTGATTTTGCAATTGAATTTGTCTTTCAATCTAAAAAGTGTTTAATACAATAGAAATTAATAAGCTGCTATTACAAAAACAAAAAATAATAATTTATAGCTACATCACTACATAGTATAAAACAAAGTCGCTTTCTCTGTCCCTATGTCCCTTTGTATGCTTAAATCTTTAAAACTACGCAACGGATTTTAATGCAGGTTTTTTTGATAGATAGAGCGATTCAAGAGGAAGGTTTTAGTAGGTACCTACCTATATAATTTAATAGGTTTTATACAAAGCGGGCGAAGCCGCGGTCGGTAAGCTAGTAATATTATAATACATACCGCTATTTCATTTAAGCTTTGTAAGAACTTTTCATTATTTTTATAATGATCCTCTAAATTAATGGATATAAGGTTGCCCATTTTAATTGCTTAATTCACTTGTTAAAAATTAATTATTAATCAATGATGCTAACTGAATTATACAAGGAATAATAATAAAACAATAGATATTTTGACGTTATTCTGTTGTGATAACTGATTACAAAAATGTAATACAAATTACAACCTTATTCATTGACAAATTACAAACATTAGGTACAAATTTACGACAAATTACAATTTAGTATTTACAGTGCAAATGACAATTGACACTTCACACTTGACACAATATTGTAATTTGTATGCAGCAGAATTTCTTGCAGAATTTTTTTTTTTTTTAATAATTTATTCATAACCATGGATACAAGTCCTTCAGTCGCAATCTTAAAGTTATATACATTTCAATATAATATAAAAACATACATTAAAAAATAATAAAATAATTATAATAAGATATGTACAGAACTAACATTAATATTTTAACTTATTTACTAATTTTACAATACAATTATACATATATATTCGATCGTTTCTCAAAACAATATTAGAAATTAAATTTTCTCTACAGTATTAACAATGTAATTATATAATGGAATGAAATAATCTTTGTTAGATAATAAATCTTCGACCCGGCGGGGAACACTAATTGAATGTTCTTGGGCGATATCACTTATTTCACTGACAAGTGTCAATCTTTGAATACCAAACGTTCGACACTGTAAAATAATATGGTTTATGTCTGCATTTTCCTGGGAACAATGGGTACAAATGTTTTCTGTAATTATTTTCATCCTATAAAGATGCGCTGGAACCAAGCAATGCCCAAACCGCAAACGGTTGATGATCGTTATAAACTTTCGACTAGTGTATCTGAAATCATTATACCAAGGTGTTGCTGGTAAGTTTCTCTGTAAATTTGCATACCATTTTCCTTTGTTTTCTGTGGTCAAATCCCAGTAATCTTGCCACATATTTTTCATTAAAGTTTTAAAGTGATGATAATAATCCGTGAAAGGAACTTTGAAAGATCCTGTCAGGTCTTCATCATGCTCCTGACGTGTTGCCTCGTCTACAATTTCGTTACCAGTTATGCCACTGTGTGAGGGAACCCATACAAATTCTATATGTTTGCCAATAATTCGTAATAAATCCTTAATCCTATACAAAATATAATTCTGTTTATATACAAAATTGCAATTACATAAAGCAGATAACACACTTTTGGAATCTGAAACTATCAAAATATTTAAATTAATTACATTACATTTTACATATGTCAAAGCAGCCAGAATGGCCCAACTTTCTGCTGTGAAAATACTACAACTATTTGGCATTCTGAAACATTTAGTTACTTTCATTTGTGGGTCATAAAATGCAGCCTTAACATGACAATCACTCTTAGAGCCATCGGTATATACAATGTAAAAATCAGTTTTATTGGATATATATTGTCTGAATTCAAACTTGTTATTAACAGAATCTAAATCACACTTTATATCTAGAAAATTAAGTAATGTATCATAAGGGAATTTGTAAATTGGCCATTTGTTGCTAATGTACATATCTTGTGTTAGATTTTTTACATAATTCACTATTGTTATAATTTCAGGCAAATTACCTGAGATAATTGTATTAGCCGTGATGTTGAGAGTACCAGCTGACTGTAGAATTGGATGAATGATATTATTTAGAACAATATTATTATTACAAGATAACACCTTCAAACAAAATCTCTCAGCCAGCTGTAATCGTCGAAGACACAATGGAGGTATGCAATTCTCAATTTCCATAGAATTAATAGGAGTGGTGCGCATGGCTCCACTAATTATTCTCAGACCCATATTTTGTATCACATCCAATTTTCTTAATAATGTATTACTAACATTCATATAAGCTAAAGAACTATAATCAAAATGACTTCTGACTATACTTTTATATAGCATACTCAATGTTTTTGGATCAGATCCCCAAAAAGTTCCTGCTAAGCTTCTTAAGATATTTATGCCCCTCATAGCATTCTGACATATGTAATTAATATGCTTATCAAATTTCAATTTATCATCTAGTATTACACCTAGAAATTTATGTTGATTGGTACTAGGAATGATTTCATTATTATATTTAATATTTACAGTAGAGTGTGCAAAAGGATCTTTACTAAAAATAAGAACATTGCTTTTTTCCGAACTTATTTGAAGTTTTAATATGTAACTATAATAATAATGCAATTGTCTTAATGCTGTATTCATATTTTCAACAGCTATATTAAGATTTTGATTTTCACAATATAAAAGCAAGTCATCAGCAAATTGCAATATTTTAACTTCTGATGTGTCTACAAAATTAAGGATCTGAGATGTGTATAAGTTGTACAATAAAGGTGATAATGTTGCTCCCTGCATTGTCCCTTTGTTTACAGTTCTAGGTCCATGTAATTTATTGTTGTATTTTACAAATAGAGTTCTTTTATATAAAAAGTTTAAAATCCAGTTTAAAATATGTCTTGGTAATTCCAACTCTTGCAATACATTTATCAAGCTCTCAATATTAACATTATCAAATGCACCTTTAACATCTAAAAAGACACATATAACATTACTGTGACTCAATTTTGCCTTTTTAAGGTCTGATATAAGAGATACAAAGCTTTCAGAGCAACTTCTTCCTTTTCTGAATCCAAACTGTATGTCTGGTAATTTTTGCTGTGTCTCAGCAAAGTAATCTAAACGTAATTTTAACATATTTTCAAAAAGTTTGCCCAAGCATGATGACAGAGAAATAGGTCTATATGATAGAGGATTGTTCGCAGGTTTATTTGGCTTTAAAATCGGGATTACACATTGAGTTTTCCATGAGTCTGGTATTACTAAATTTAACCAAAGTTTATTGTATATATTTAATAAAATTTCTTGCGCATTGGGGTGTAACTTTTTAATTAATAAGTATGGAATACTATCTAACCCTGGTGTTGTATCTTTCCTACTTTTAATTGAAATGTACAGTTCATTGATGGTAAATTTGCTATTGAGAAATGCATTTTTAGAGTTTTCAACAGATTTATGTAAAATGGCATATAACCTATCTTCATTTAACTGTGTTGAATCTGATATGTTATCTAAAAAGCTTGGAATCCAGTCATCATTGAAATTCCTATTATGGCAAGAACCTATTCTTTTAAATCTTTTTACATAACTCCATATTTGAGAAACAGGTGTCATTCTATTAAAACTAGTACATAAGTTTTGCCATGAATTAATACTTTCCTCTTTTAATATCCTTTTCTTTTGACCATCAAGTTTTTTATACTTAATAAAATTAGGAATACTTGGTGACTGTCTATATTCTCTAAGGGCTAACTTAGAATTTTTGACTGCATCCTCACATTTATTATTCCACCAAGGTGCAGGTTTCCTCATTACTTTTAAAGATTGTTGGGGTTTTTGTTTTGGAACAGTTGACATTCTAATATCATACAAAATATTTACAAAACTATTATACAAATCAATTGGTTCTGTGTTATCTATATCTAAATTTGAAAAACAGTTTTCTGATAATTCATGATATTTAGACCAGTCTGCCTTGCTATAAATATATTTTTCATCCACAGGACGTACTTCATATATAGATGGTTTCACATTCATAACAACCATAGTTGGATAGTGATAACTACCCATTGGATCATCGTGGACATGCCATTCACACAGAGGAGCCAATGAGGGAGTGACCAGGGATAAATCGATTGCAGAAGCATTTCTATTGGGATATTGAACAGTTGTTGCCTGACCATCATTTAGAATACACATATCAAATTCATCAATAAGATTATATAAACTGTTACCTCTATTATTATTAGTCGCACATCCAAATAAAATGTGATGTGCATTTAAATCACCCATGACAAGACACGGCTTAGGAGTTTCGAGTAAGACCTTTCTCATTTTGTTGGTGGCAAATCTGTTACTATTTGGAGGAGCATATACACAAAGAATATGTAATTTACCTATAGATGTATCAATTGATATGCAAATGTTTTGAATGCTTTCATAAAAAGTTGTTTGTACAATATTGTATTTTAAATTTTGTTTAATTAATATACCTACTCCATTATGCGTATTTACTGAGTTTTTATATATAAAGTTATATGGTGTAAAATTAGGAATAATACTAGTACTTTTAAGCCAGGTTTCGTTCAATAAACAAATATCTATATCATGCTCCGAGAGAAATGTTTTTAATAAGGCTTTTTTGCTTTGTAAGCTTTGTATATTAAATTGTAAAATCTTTAAATATGTATCCATTATGTTATTAAATTACTTAATAAAATATCTTTAATTGTTTTATTTGTTACTGGAGTACTGTTTTTGCTATTACCAAGCATTATGAGAGACTTGACTAATGCATTTATAATTATTTCATTATCTACAATTTGCTCAAGGTTGAGTGATTTTGAATTAGTGCCAGTAGCTGTGTCAATCGGCTTAACCGGTTTATTAAGAGCTGGGAATCTTTTATCAGGGATAGTGGGTATGGTACTCACCACAGTGGCATATGATCGACTGAGGTTCATGTATTTACTTTTCTTTTCTTCTATTTTTTTTTGTTTTACTGGGCAGTCTCTCGAGATTGCTAAGTGATGACCGCTGCAGTTGATGCATATAATTTCTTCAACATCGCATTCCTTGTATGAGTGCTGTCCAGCACATGAAGAGCACATTTGAGTACCTCTACAAGCTTTTGCTGAGTGATTAAACTTAAGGCATTTATAACATTGTAACAGGGGTGGGATGTACAGCTGGATCGGGTATCTGAACATTTGTATATAAGCATATTGTGGCAGTGTCGTAGTCGCAAAGGTTACTGCAATAGTACCTAATGGTGTCAGTTTTCCATCTACTTTTCTCTGGAATCGTTTTATTGAAATCACTTCCGCATCACAAGTGATAATCTTGTATATCTCTTCATTTGTTAAATCTGTGGGGACATGTCTTATGACCCCAGTGGATTCTGTTAAGTGCGCCGGCACAAATGCTTTTAATTTATTTTTTAAAAGAAATTTCTCCATTTTTAAAAAATTGTTAGCTGATACTGCTTTTTTAAATGTAACACCAAGTTTATAAGCATTGACTCTGTGCACACCAGCAACACCTTTAACATGCTCAGTGAAGAGTTTAGTAAGCGCTATTGGATTTTTATTACCAATTTTTTCACTGTCGAGAGATTCTACGTATACTACACAGTCTGTGCTATGATTATCTGGAAACTGTCTCGTATAATTCGGTTTGGTAAAAGTTTTGAAATCTAGATCTTTCTTCGTCGTGGTCAATTTTCTTTTTTTCGTTTCTTTTTCAACGGGGCTTTCGCCTCCGTCAGAATCGACTCCCATAATATTAAAATATATTTTGGTGCGTATTAATTAACTATATACACAATTATTTACAGTATTTATACAAAATGTTGAAAAATTTAATCGCAGTAAGAATTAAACCTCCCGCTTAGTTTGACTTCCCGCCAAAAAGTCCATTTCTTGCAGAATTTAGACCAGTGTTGCCATCTACACGTTGTAAATTGTAAAAAGTTGCCATTACATCATTTACATTCTGCCCATGAATGAAATTTCTTAATTTCAAAATACGAAAGCGACACACACAATAGGCAGTGCTGTCAGACATATAAACCTACTAGCTTTCCACCCGCGGCATCGCCCGCGCAATCAAAGAAAAACCCGCATGGTTCCCGTTCCCGTGGGATTTCCGGGATAAAACCTATCCTATGTCCTTTCTCGGGTATCAAAATATCTCTATACCAAATTTCATGCAAATTGGTTCAGAAGTTAAGGCGTGATTGAGTAACAGACAGACAGACAGACAGAGTTACCCTCGCATTTATAATATTAGTATGGATTTTACACCAAATACTATTAATGTTGCCAAAGTATGAAGGTATTTTTGCAATTTAAAAATTTTCTTATGAATTGACTATTGAGCTTCGGGCAAAGATACCCTTGTGGGCATATTTCACGGTTGTTAACCGTTTATAAAAAAAAAATCCTTCTACTTCTCTAATAAAAATAGATAGGCGGCTTGCATTATTTCTACTCTAAAATTGTATGATTTATAACATAAAAAATAAAGACACCTTATAAATTTGACTAAAAGGAAAATAGGGATCGGGTTAAAATGAAACAATACATAACTACTTATATTTATTTATCGAAGGCAAGTCATTCAACACTGTATGTATTTACATACTTATCTATTGCAGGGGGTTACCGGTATATATTATAGAAGTGACAGAGCTAGACGGGTCTGCTAGCGCTGTCTCTTTCTCACACAGGAATAAGTACTGCTATAAGATTTACTGGTAACCCACCCTTTATGGCTACGTTTGTACAGAATAATATCACAACAGGCAAAAATAATATCGTTTTAAAGCTATCACTGCATACTTAACGATATAGTCCTAGTTATTACTGAAATTACAAGACATATTGTGTAAATTACAATGCATACTTATATTAAAATCTATTCAAAATATTGCATTTTCTGATCAAGCTACAGAGCTGATATAATAAGCTTAACTAATGTTTATTATTTCACATATTTGTCTTATGTAATAAATGACGAATGAGAGCATTTTAATGATTGCAACACGATGCAGTTTAAAAAAGTTGGACGTACGTAAAAAGCAATTTTAATACAGGCAAAAATCTGACAAAACTGATTAAATCAAAATCATTCCTGGGATATTTTAATGTACGTTCATTATAAAAAAAATGTTCTATAGAATGTTTGAATATTCTTTTCTCACTCTCTCTTCGAAGTAATATGATTTTTTTAGTAACTAATATGGTTTTTATTTAAAAGCGGTTCAATTATAAATTTTGTTATACTACGTATATCTCTGTTAATACATTAACTAGATACTCTATTGTTTTCTTTGTCTTTATTATGCTATAACATTACTTAATTTTATAACATACAAATATGTCATGAATATTGCTTTTTCCATTATTATCACTGATGGTTTCTATTTTACTGATATTACATCTGATGAGATCGCCTGTTAAAATGTTGGTACTCCAAAATAAAACTATTATATTATACGCCTAAATAATTGAGTATTGATTTAAAAGTATAATTTTCGTCAATAGCATAGCTATCTATGCTCCACTATTTATTGCTCCAAAATAATGAATTTTCAAAATTACATGGCAAGGTACAGAAAGTAAATAACTGCAATAATATCCGTTCTTAAAAACTAAGAAAAATTTTCTATGATATTTTCATAAATTACGACATAAATAAAAATTAGAAATATAATCTATGTTAAACAATAAGACAAATAATACTGCAAAGTAAAATGCGAAGGTATACAAATAGCGAGTTAATTATAGCCTAGTCAATAAATATTGTAAAATCACGATTTTGCACTTAATATTCTGACAACACTGAAACTCATAAGTGAAAAAAAAAGGAAATACGCGTGCTCAACTACTTTATAACTTATCTGTTGAACATGGAAGGCTATCCATTATTTTGTGCGAATTATAACACTTACAATTATTTCTTTACGGTGAAAATTTACAAAAATACTTTTCTGATGTTGCAATTTGTACCTACTGAATAATATTGAAAATATAATTTTGCAGGACGTTGCTATTGTTTTATTAAGAATTATTATAGGTGTACATAATGTAAGGTTAATTTGGATTTAATTTGCGAACAATCTTATGTCTATTGACGTTCTCCTAAATTTTTGTACCCGCGATCAGTAAAACTAATTATTTTTTCAGTATATTATGCAATGAACTGTTTTTATTCCTGCTAATGAAAAAATAAGATGTATAAAGTAAAATTACGAATTTGTAAAAAATAATTTTAAGAAAATAAGCTCGACAGAGTCTCATACATAAAATCCTCATCTATCATAAATAAATTAAATGTGAAAAATGCCCGCTAGCTTTCTGAATATTTTTAATTGATAATGTTAACTAATTTTTAAATGACCATAGAGATTCAAATTTCATTTTCCGTCTGATTTTTTATCAATATTCAATCCTCAAAACACAAGATTGTTCACAACAAAGTATAAACGAGTTTATTTTCTGAGGGTAGTTCATGAAAATTTGAAACAGTGTTTCGTAGCTATGCCTATGCAAACATCTACCAAGCGTATCACTGTAAGGACAAAAGCATATTAACAACCTTAATACCTATCTATTTTAATAGTTAACAATGCCTTCCAAATCTTCTTAATAAGAAGATTTAACATATTGGAGCACATATTCTTTACTTTAAAATATACTATTAGTTATAGTGTGTATAACGTTTTATTTTTTTGTTTGATTTAGTTAAATTTGAGACTTGTTTGTTTGATTTAGTTAATTTGAATAGATTTTTAATCAAATACATAGGTCTTTTTTATGATACTACGATAATTTAGATTTAGTCTTCTCCCCGTATGAGTAAGTATAATTTATTTAACGTATTTATTTTTTCATTCTATTGTATTAAAAACGAAAGAGAAAAAAGAAAGAGAACATGTGCTCACAAATGTCTTTCCCATATTCTAAAGTTATGTATAAATAAATATTTAGAGACGCAACAGGGATAGTATGATTTTATCATAATATACAGATACAACCAGTAGGGAAACTTCATACAACACGTTCGAAATGGCTCACGCACACAAACAAGCGTGTTTACGAGAATTGTAAAAGCGGTGCACACGGGCGGCTCGAGCAGTTAATGGCTGAGCGAAGTACACGGACTGCTCGAGCGGTCGGTCGTTGACTGCTAGAGCTTTTTTGACGGCGACGAGCTTCGTTGACGGCTTGAAGCGGTCGCGACTGCTCGAGCAGTCATGTGTACGGCAGTGAATGAATGTCTATAGTTCACCGCACGGTCGCGGCTTCAAGCCGTCGGTCTCAACTGCTTGAAGCGGTTGGAGTACGGCCACCCTCAGCGTATTATGACAATTGGCAGATATAAGAATACCCATACGATTCTCGTAAACACGCTTGCTTGTGTGCGTGAGCCATTACGCACGTGTTGTATTAAGTTTTCCTACTGGTTGTATCTGTATATTGTGATTTTATGTTGGAAGACGAAATAATTATATGAAAAACTGAAAAATGGGAAAAAAACTACTTTTTTAATAGTATTCAAAAGGGGGAGGAAGTTGCTCGCGTCCGTAGGATTTACCATCTATTCCTAGACTCACCCTACACGTCTCCCCTGGGTGGTGCCAAACGAGCAACAACGCCGAGTCTCGGGCGGCGGTAACTAACCCGATGCAACCTGCCTAAGAAACAAGTTATGTTGGGGGTAGGAAATGACCTCCTCAACCCGCAATCTCATGGTCTAGTCCTGAGATCGGGGGCATTGGCTTAATCGCCCGTGTCACGAGGTAGAAAGCCTCTCTAAAAATTCACCCTAATCCTAAGGTGGGATACGCGCCGAAAGGATGAATGGCTTGCAGGTAGCAAGCTGATAGCGCCAACCTCAACGGACCCGGCCAACGTTGTTGTATGGAGCCTTCTTGGAGGAATAGGCGTCACCCTTCAAGTGACTACTTAGTTCGTCCTTACTCGTGGGAACAATATGAGCGAAACCACCCAAAAAAATTCTAGTCCTAAGAATAATATGATACAGCAAAAATTAAATAAAAATATCTTCTTTAGAAATCGTAGTAACAGTTTACCAACAGTAAATAAAACTGGAGACAATAAAATAGAAAATGAGAAATTAGACACTAGAGAAGGTACAGTGATCAGTTCGATTCAGTGGCAGAATGACAAAGTACCTCTCATAAGACAAAAACGAAAAGAAACAAGCCCAATAGATAATGAGAACATAAAGAAATCAAGGCACACGTCTTCAATCATCAATGTACCTACACATAACAAATACGACATTCTAACTGATGAGGAAACAGAAGTACCTGACAAGGACGTGGAATATGTACCTAAGCCTGAACCAATTTTCGTGACTGGAGTCATGGATGTCACAGCATTAAAAGCTACTTTAAATACAATTGTGGATAACAAATCATACAACATGACAACTTTAAGATCAGGGCATATTATCAAGTTAATGCCAAATGATGTTCAAACTTACAAAGCTATCCGAGAACACTTCATCAAAAATAATATATCGCATTACACTTATAAATTAAAATGTGAGAGAGCATACAGAGTTGTATTACGAGGACTACATGCTACTGAAGACATTTCTCTAATTAAGCAAGAATTAAGAGAGCAAGGACATGAAGTTAGACAAATAGTAAATATCTTGCATAGGTCAACCAAAAAAGCATTACCTGTATTTTTTGTGGACCTAGAACCAAATAAAAATAATAAAGAAATATTCAAATTAAAATATTTATGCCAAATGAAAGTTGCATTTGAAGCTCCCTATAAGAAAAATGAAATAATGCAATGTAAAAGATGCCAAAGGTTTGGACATACCAAAAACCAGTGCCTTAGACCATTCAGATGTGTTAAATGTGGCAACGAACATCCCACTTCTGTATGCACTAAAACACCCGAAACAGATCCCACTTGTGCGAATTGTCAAGAAAAGCATCCTGCAAGCTATAAGGGCTGCATTAAATATAAACAATATAAAGAAAGACTACTAAAAACCAAATCAAACATAAAAGAAATCCCAATCCAGTCAAGTACTGACACAAAAACACAAGAACAACCAAGACCTAATCCAAGACAGTTTAATTACAGACAGAAGAGAAGCTATGCAGATGTAACAAAAGATCGACCAATCAAGAATTTATCTGAAATTGAAAACCCTTCCGACAGACTAGAACAAATGTTCGTTAAATTCCAACAAATCATGCTTAGCATGATGGACAATATGATGGATCGTATGATCCAGCTAGTGTCAAGCCTAATAACAAAATGATTAATTCCATCCGAATAGTCACTTGGAATGCCAACGGCTTAACTGAACGCCGTCGCGAATTTCAAGCATTTCTTAAAACAGAAAAAATCGATATAGCATTAATTTCTGAAACAAGATTCACTGCAAAATCTTACTTTAAAATACCAAACTACACAGTATACACAACTAACCATCCGTCAGGTAATAGTCACGGCGGAACTGCAGTAATAATAAAAAACAACATCAAACATTACGAACTAGAACAATACCGTACAGATAAGATACAGGCAACTTCAATAAATGTTATGATCAGTGAAAAAGCTGAAACAACTTTTTCTGCAGTGTATTGCCCACCAAGACACACGATAACCAAGAATGACTACATAGAGTATTTCTCCAATCTCGGCTCCAGATTTATTTGCGGTGGGGATTGGAACGCAAAACATACCCACTGGGGTTCTCGATTAATCACACACCGTGGAAGGCAACTATATAGTACTATACAGGATTTAAAACTAGCGTGTATCGCCCCTCAGGAGCCGACGTATTGGCCAACAGATTACAATCGAATTCCTGATCTCCTCGACTTTTATATAACCAAAAGTGTAAGCCGCAATTACTTGACTGTTGAAACTTGCACGGATCTATCTTCAGACCATACGCCAGTAACATTGAATTTTAATACAACAATAGTGATGGTGAAGCCAGCAGAACGATTGTACAACAAAAGAACTAACTGGAAGATGTTCCAGGACGCAATCACTAGCAGAATTCAGCTCATACACCCGTTCAAAACTATTGAAAGCATAGAAGAAGCCATTGAAAAACTCAATAAAACAATTCATGAGGCAGCAGCGATATCCACGAAACAACGAAAAAGGTTACCACTGATGAACAACGAATACCCAAAAGCCATTAGAGACAAAATACTCGAACGCCGTAATTTACGTAAAATATGGCATAGAACCAGATATCCCTCAGACAAAACTGTGTTCAATAAATCTTCTAACGAACTCAAGGAACTAATAAAAAGTTATACCAACAATAATTTGCAAGAATTTTTATCTAACCTAACCCCGAGTCCGGACACAGACTATTCGTTGTGGAAAGCAACACAAAAACTAAATCGTCCTAGAAAACAGATCCCTCCCATCAGAAAAGCCAATGGGATGTGGGCGAGATCAGACCAGGAAAAGGCTACAATATTTGGTGAACACTTGTGCAACGTTTTTCAACCATTTCCAGAATTGAGACCGGAGCATAGCTCTGAGATACGTAGTTATTTGGAAAGCGCAGATCAAATGTGTCCTCCATTAAA
This sequence comes from Colias croceus, assembly GCF_905220415.1. Lineage (NCBI taxonomy): Eukaryota > Metazoa > Arthropoda > Insecta > Lepidoptera > Pieridae > Colias > Colias croceus. The sequence continues at coordinate 4,389,717 of NC_059558.1, read as the reverse complement.
ATACACTAGCCCTTCCGAAGTAGCGGATGAAATACGAAACCTTAAGGATGGAAAATCACCAGGATTCGATAGCATAGATAGCGTTCTCTTGAAAAACTTACCAAAAAAGGGTATAGTAGCAATCGTCAACATCTTTAATGCCTGCTTAAGATTGAATTACTTTCCAGGTCACTGGAAGATAGCACAAATAATAATGTTACTCAAACCTGATAAGATACCAAATGAAGTTGCATCATATCGGCCCATAAGTCTTCTACCGTTAATGGGTAAACTTTTCGAAAAGATCATACTAAACAGGTTGAAAGTACATCTTAACGACATCACCCCGGACCACCAATTTGGATTCAGGGAGAATCACGGAACAATTGAGCAAATTCATCGTATTGTAGACGTTATAAGCAGATCTTTGGAGGAAAAGAAATACTGTTCAGCAGTATTTCTAGATATTAGCCAGGCCTTTGATAAAGTGTGGCATGACGGTTTATTATTCAAAGTTAAAAAGATGCTCCCTCACTCATTCCTACACATTATCAAATCTTATCTCTACAAACGTTGTTTTGAAGTAAAGTTTCATGAAGTGACATCAGAACTGTATGAGATCAAATCAGGAGTTCCACAGGGAAGCATACTGGGACCGATTCTCTACATTATTTACACAGCCGACCTTCCAACTTCAGACAACACCATAGTCGCAACATACGCGGACGACACAGCCTTGTTATCCACTCACTCAAATCCAATAATAGCCTCAGATCACCTGCAAAATCACATTTATAAAATAGAGGAATGGCTTAAAAACTGGAGAATACATGCAAATCAGAGTAAATCAAAACATGTTACATTCACACTCAGGAGAGACACATGTCCACCAGTTAAATTGAACAATGATTACATTCCTCAAGAGGATAATGCTAAATACTTAGGCATGCACTTGGATAGAAGGCTAACATGGCGAAAACATATTTGGACAAAACGGAAGCAACTGGACTTGAAACTTCGTAGTCTTTACTGGTTAATTGGACGCCATTCACAAATGAGGACAGAAAGCAAATTAGCAGTATATAAAGCCATCTTGAAACCCATATGGACCTATGGCATCCAACTATGGGGCACAGCTAGTAATAGTAATATAGAGATACTGGAACGCTTCCAAACAAAAACTTTAAGGACTATATTTAACATCCCATCATACATCAGTAATAGGATCATATACTTAGACTTAAAGCTACCCACTGTCAAACAGGAGATAACTAAATTTAGTGACGCCTACCAGAAAAGACTTTCAAATCATAAAAATGAGCTAGCCTTTAAATTAAGCGGAGATCAAGGCCTTCAGTACAGAAGGCTAAAAAGACACAGTGTGCCAACACTACAGGGCAGATTTGTAAGGATGGAATGATACATCCATTTGAGATGTGTCCTTCTAAGCAAAAAAAAAAAAAAAAAAAACCCAACAGATAAATATCACACAAAAAAGTGGCTTATTGTTGTGATCAACAGATTGCCATGAAGCAGTATATAATAAAAAAAAAAAAAAAAAAAAAAAGTATTCAAAATAATGTAAAACTTATCGTGTGTAAATAGAAACATATTATGATTACGTAGTATATTATTATTAGTCTGTGTTATGATAAATAAGAATGAACTATAAAAATAATAAATATGTACTTTAAATTTATTTGAAAAAAAAACAGGAAAAATACCTACGACTAGTAATTGTCATGATAGAAATTGGGCAATAAACGGCTAAATTAAATAATTAAATTTAATTATATACTGATAATAGTTAAATGCGTAGTTAATAATGTAAAATAATGATTTTCGAACACAGATTTATATTTATCAAGTATTAAAAAGATGATGTAAATTGAAGAAAAGTACAATAAATGACGATTAAAAGTTGTAACATCATGATAATAGAGTCGAAAATCGATTGTCACTTCTCAATGCACTTATTTAATTGACATCCACGCGATATAATTTACTTGATCAAGCCTATTGACACGCAATTTGAACAATGAAAAATATAGACTATGGAATCTTTTAGGCCCTCTTTACAATAGGCAGCTTTGGCCCAACAAATGATCGTCGATGTTTGCCACCATTACGGCGTTTATGAATATGAGACGTCTACAATGACGGCCGATCAAAGACATTTAGGCCCTCTACACTATCGCGATTGCCTCTGCTCGCCCAACGCTGCCCAATGTGAAGAGGGTCCGTTTCATTTCATTGCAATTATTTATTTACGTTTTAAACGATTAAGATCATTTGATCAAACTTTAGCTCATACGAAATGAGCCAAAATTATTTTTATGCACCTTAGCTTTTTTAATATTTAATGTCATAGAATTTAAATGCTTTATAAATGAGAAATTTTGAAAGAATCGAAATAAATGGTCTTTTACACAGGGTTACTTGTAAAATACCGGCAACCCCGCAGGACGAGATAGCTAACATCATAAGCAACAACATTAATTGTTCTACGACTTTTGATAATTTGTTAGATTTTATTTTCATACAAAAATAAATATTCATTTAATTTTCCGTTTGAATATTATAAACTCTACGCCTCCCAAAAATTACGTAAACAAGAAGCGATATGTATGTACAATAAAAGTTTAAAAAATCATTTAAAAATTATTTATTGTGTTATGCCAAAAGTCGTAGAACAAATGTTGTTACTTATGATGTTAGCTATCTTGTCCTGCCAGCTTGCTGGTGTTTTACAAGTAACCCTGTATAGGCAGGTGAAACCGAAAGAGTAGAATTTCACTTGGATCACGGGTGACCGAGAGGCTAGGCGTTGCCCCGGTATGGCAAAAAGACGTAGGTTCAAATCCCGCCTCGTGATCAATTATTTTCCATTTTTTTCAAAATTTCTCACCTTTTTTTGTGTTAAAAGTTAATGATTTGATTATGAGATCACTTTTAATTATCAAAAATTAAATTAATTAGTGTGATTATTGCTTTGTATTGCATCACTAGCCATAATAGTTGTACTTACTTAGATTATCACTATTTATTATTAAAAAGCAAATTTCCAGTTGAGGTTAGATTAGGAATGTGGCTGTTATGGAAAAATCTTTGAGAAATACCACAAAAACTGATACACAACTAACATAAATATAAGCGAAAGAGTAAATATATTATTTTTTTAACTATTGAAAATTGAAATGTATTTTATGAAAAAAGTGCAGTAGTAAAATGTAACAATAACATTCATACTATGTGATCGTCTTTATTTTGTTATATAAATCACAAACTAAAATAAACTACAAATTGAATATAAATAAATAAAATTATAGCCAAGCTTATATCTCTGTTTAGTAGAATAGTAATTGCCACTTATACTTAATCATATTTCGTAAAAATAAAAATAAACATTATGAGCGAGCGCGCAAGAGCAACTTTTGTCTCCGCAACTATTTTGTCTCTCGCATCAATTCTATAGGAAGTTGCGTCGCTACGTGCGCGCACTTTCTTACTAGCCCATAGAGTTGATGGGAGAGACAAAATAGTTGCGGAGACAAAAGTTGCTCTTGCGCGCTAGCTCTTATACAAGTGAGAATCAATTTCTATTCAGGCAAAGATCGGACTTACCTAAGTGACATAACCTAATTTAAAAACTACGTTGTACCGCCAAAACGTCAAACTTCAAACCACAGATTAACAATTAATTTCTAAGGGCAGTATTCTAGCAATATCTACCGGGATTTGTCTACGAATATTATTTATTTTTATTAACTAATTTAATAAATTATGTATCACACGCAACTCACATATTAGGCAAATATTTGTCGACGTTTCAATTGAAAATGCACCTTATGATGAAGGCATTAAGAGTTAAAATACATAACAATGTATTAAGCCGAAAGAGATGTAGTTATACGAATTATGTTATATTAGAAAGGGACGACAGTATTTTGTCCATTAATTTATCATTAAGGAATTTTTACCTTCTTGTATAAACGAAAGTGCACTTTAACTTCTATGACTTAAAGTCGATATTTGCATGTCGCCTAAATAAAATTCACCTACCTTTGAAATATAAATTACATTTACGTATTCATGTATAATATTAGACTGATGTTATTTTGCCACTTTTAATGACGTCACTAATATTTTTTGAAGTTTACGAAGCGCATTTAAGTTATATTTATGAGACTTAATTTAAGGCTGTTAGGTTTTATGCTAAATTAAGTTATAAGATCTCCGTTGTAATCGTTACATTGAGCATTAATGTAATTATTAATGAATAATAGTTGTGGAAATCCTTCACACCAATAAATTATTGTATTTACGACTGTATTTGCTATGGAATAGGGTTTATTTATAATCGCGATTTTGGTAGTACAGTATAATGATGTATCCTATTAAGAACTGTATTGTCTATGGAGTAAGGTTTATTATCGCGACTCATTTAAAACAATAATGTATTGACTTACGACCGTATTGTGAAAGTGATAAGGTTTATAATCGAGCTGATGTACTACAATAATGTATTGAATTTACGACCATATTTCCTACATGATAAGGTTTATAATCGCGATTCTGGTGAATGCGGCGAACGAGGTGCTCGGGCCACGCCCGCTAATTTTTCACAAACCGCTTCCAATTGGGCGTCCAGCATTAGCGACGCTATTTGATCGTCTGTTAGCATTTCCACACTGAAAAGATAAATAAAATTTAATTACTAAGATAAATAAATTTCATTTATAAAGCGTATATCATAATTTACGATACGCAAGTCATACAAAAACAGTACCATTATCGTTTTAAATGATTTCTCATCACATAAAATAAGATACGTCGAATAAAATTAAGTAATACGTTAAATAATTTAATTTCACATAGGAATTTGAACTTTTGACATCTCTCTATTTGAAAATTGCCTTTTACATTTTATATCTTAATGGGAAATTTACTTAGGAAAGATGTATTTTTATAAGCATATCGCCATTTTTATTATTAGCACATTTAATATACACAGTTTTCATAAAATATGTTTTTATTTTTTTTTAATCAAAAATGCTTTTGAGTCGTTTAATTTACCTTGCAAGACTATCAGTATCAGAGTATATTTCATCAGACGCGGAAGACGCTCCAGAGGGTGCGGGTGAGCGGCGAGAACGGGGCGAAGCCCTGCGCGGAGTGCGCGGGGCGGAGCCCGGGCCCGAGCCACGCCTCTCACCAAAGAGCGATAATCCTGGAAGAACAGGTATATTTGACATTTAGGTAAAAAATAGCGCGTATGCCGAGCACACGTGTCAGAAGTGAAACTTCTTAGGTAAAATACAAAGGTACCAAAATCGTCGCCTTATTTAATGACGTGACGTTGAAAAGTATAAAAACGTTAAGTTATGTATCTATTTGGATAGTAAGATAATTATTATAAAAAAAAAATACAATAAATATTAAATACAGATGTTATATTTCCTTTGATAAAAGACAAAAACATGCAGCAAAGTGTCCCAACTCTGTCGCCGTCTCTCTCCATCTAGCTCTATTACATCTTAGAGTATAAGTGAGAAAAATCTATATACATATTATATAAAACTTAAAGGTGACTGATATAGTGATTTATCAACGCACAGCCCAAACCACTGGACGTATCGGGCTGAAATTTGACATGCAGGTAGATGTCATAACGTAGGCGTCCCCTAAGAAAGGATTTTAGAAAATTCATCCCCTAAAGGGAAAAACTAGGGGATGAAAGTTTATCGTTTCCACGCAGGCAAAGCTGCGGGCAACAGCTTACATATAACACCTTTAAATTACCATACACGAGCAAATAAACATATTTGATTTGATTTAGCGTGAACACCGGGCGGCACAAGTTCGCACTCACCCTGGAACATCTCCTTCACTTTCTCGCCCGTATCGTGCAGCAGTGTGTCCAAGCTCTGTCGCCGTCCCCTCTCTAACTCAGCTCTGAGGCAAGCGGTACGATCACTGACTCGAATAATGCGTCTAGGTGAAGCGGCCGATACTTTAGACTCCATCGGACTTGGCGGGGACTTGTCGGGACTTGAACGCGGTCGGAGGGAACACTTTTCGAAACTTATCTATGGAGAAAAGGTAAAAAATACAAAACATAGTTATTTTTTCAGGCAGAAGACTTTCTTATAGAAATCTTATAGAATTCTGTTTCTGTGTCTAATAGTGTTAAGGAAGAGCGGAACCTCCTGACACAAGCATTTATTTGCTTACTAGTGTTCCAATCACAAATTATTTAAGGACCTATTGTAAAAGGTAGAAATAATTTGAATTTGAATTTTGAATTTGAATAGACGAAATAAGAAGCAATTTTGAATTGTCCAAATATAAAATTTGATACGGAAAGCCTTTTCTACAAGAAGTCCGATAAGAAACTATGTAGTCTGTTTGTATATAGTGGTTAGATTTTTTAGCTTCTACCACAGAATACATAATAGTAGCTAAACGCTACAGAACGGACACTCTCCACCTCCCGCCAAAATTAAACACTTACCTCACCCCGCACGATCAGCCTGAAAATGGTCCGTCTGCAAGGACGATACGCAACGAAGATTGACAACATTAATCAAATTGACTTATAGTAGAGCCATTTTAATAGGCAACATTTGACAGTTCAACAAAATTCAACAACGTAACCTAGTAACGACGACATAGAATAACATGATATTTCGTTTTGTTAGAACTGCACATTTGCTTAATTTTTTTCAATTATGATTACATATTTATAATAATAATGACCGATACAAGTAATTTTAAGATTTCATTTTACTGATAAACCATACTAAACATAATAAATAATTTCTGAATTGAAGAACTGACGTCGCTACAATTTTGTGTCAATAAACCTTTTTTCTTTTTAAATACCAGAGACGTTACTCTAAAAATCGAAATCTGACATCTAGAATCGAATGCATTGATTACTTGTGAATAAAAATCATCATAAATTAATAAATTCGATTGACAAATGTTTCAAATCCGTATCGATTAATTCACTTTAATCGATGTTTTTAAGCAGGTTACCTCTCTTCGAAGATAAAATTGATAGACGTCAAATGTTGCCTATTAAATTGGCTCGACTATAAAGTAATTTTATTATTTTGGATTTGTGATTATCGTTTTTCGTAGAAAATGGTTAGATATTGTGCTGTTTACGGATGTATTTCATCAGAAAAACGCGAATTTTTTTTACGCTAGTCACAAATGTGCCAACCATAAAGCGTTAACACACACTTTTGCAGTCTCTACAGTTTGACTGTCAAAACGATAATTTTGTATGGAGTGTCCGGGGTGTGCTTCTACATTAGATATTATAAATTCTTATGATATAAAAATCAACAACAATTATGTAACACACCGTTTATCTATTTACACAAAAATCTTAATCAATTCAATCAGACAAATTACAGATAAAAAATAAAATTCTTCAAAGTCAATATTAACATTTTCAAAATACCTCTTCCGGGCTAGAATAATCGAGGTCGATTTCCGTCCATGTATCCGGGTCGGGTCTGTCCACTTTCCGCAGCCATTCCCTTACATTTTCATCGTTATTCGAACACACCTCTTCGAGATTCTCACTGGCGTTGGATTCGCTTGCCGTGTCTGTTATTGTTGATTGATCTATGTCTGTGAAAATGTAGGAAATTTATCGAGAGACAATAAAATTTATCGAGACACAAGTCGAAGGCTTGAAATATGCCTAGCTATGAAATTCTTTTTATTCTAAATTAGCTTCACGGATAGAATGGAACTTAAAAACCATTGATTTAATTCGGTTTCATGAATAGTTCAAAGAATATAATAATGTTAAGCATCAATGTTGATAAAGTTCGATAATAGTAAGTTCTGGCAAGAAACTGTGCGCGATCGAGGAACCTCTGATTAGGTTGCAGAGCATAAGAAGTAAGAAGTAATGTTAAAAAAAGTCAGGCAATGTTACATTCTTAATGTAGTACAAAAATTCATTGCTAAGCTTTTGAAAGACGAATAATTATAATACATGTTATCATATATTGCTATTTTGTGCTATTGTTTCACATATATAAAATATAGCTTACCATTCCTAGTAGACTGTCGTCTAGAACGATGTCTATGTATTTCATCAGATATTCTCTCGAGATTTCGCAGCGCAGACGAATATTTCTGCTTGGCATCAGTAACTTGTTCCTCTAGTGTTTGTATACGAGCCTTTTGCGCTTCTAACGCGGCGTTGATCCGTGCTTTCTCTTCGAAATACGGCCTGTAGGACATTTTGAGCTCGAAGGACCATATTTGCAAGTGGCCAAAGACAATTTTGATAATGTTGAATGTTCTTTTTCTTATAATTTATCTAAATTGTCTTTGGCGTATTAAACACACATAGGTATTAATTTGTTAATAAGCTATGTCCCAAACCTTTGTTAATAATATATTTTATTTACAATACACATCGGATTTAGAAAATGTTTTTGTGAAAATGTGTTTTTTGCTTAGTAATTAAGTAAAACACATAGAATAATTTCACAACATATAGAAAAACAGAGAAGAGACGAAAATAAAGGAGTTTTTTAAATTGGAATACAAAGACTACATTTTAGCATGTGTGCTTGTGCATGCACTATTGGAATACATGGATTTTTCGTTAAAAATATACTTTTATCTACAAAATGTTAAAAATTACCATGCTTTTGAAAGTCAATAAACTTTTTCATATTTCATTTACCAATTATCTTTAAAATGATACAACAAAACGACATAATATATTGTGATGTTCTCATTTCTCAATATCATAACGAAAAATCCTTATAAAATATTTATTTGTAACATGCATAAGCAAAGAACATAGATAAATGAACAAAAAATTTGTACCAAATATTAGAATGCTCTTGCGGACGGCTGCGTGCGGCCTGTGGAAGATACATTACTCTGTGCAAACTAATCAAGCATAAGTTGTTCTACAGAAGTCGTTAGTGCTAAGCTTAACTACAAGAAATGTAGTACATTTTTGTAATAATATTAGCTTGTGTCTCGAGCTAATAAAGTAGTGAAGGCAATATACAAAGAAAGAAGTAATAATTCAAGCATGTGTGTGTGCGTACTATTTATTTATACGTTGACGCACACATACAGTGGTAGATTTAAAGGTAATAAATAATAATGAAAAATATTAAGGGTAAATTTTAACTGAATTTAATCTTAATACTAATAATATAAGGATAAAGAGTATGTTGGTTTGTTCGCGTTTGCATGGACTACTGGAGCGGCTTTAAAAATTATTTATCTGTTTCTGTTCAAAGCCTATGTTATTTTTTCTTTCTAAAAGCATAATTCAATATTTTATGTTCACAAAAAATATATTTTTACCTCTCATCTCATAAAATTTCAGCTAATAATATTATTAAGACTTACAATGACGTATTATACAAAATAACGCTAATTTTAGCAAATACACTTTAAATATTATTTTTGAATCTAATTAAGACATACATAATAATATTCAAATAATTCATTTTTTGGAATGAAACTAGATAGAACTCTGGAATAAGAATCATGCGCAAACAATGTATAAGAGTGATGCTAATAGCTACTATGCTTAATGAATTAGCACTTTAAATGAATCCTAATCAATGAACACTTAGTGAGTCATCCAACCAACAAATGATCATCGCATTACGGCGATTACGAATAAACATGTACAATGACGGCCGATCATAGACATTTAGGTCCTCTACACTATCGCGATTGTCTCTTCTCGCCAAATGCTGCACATTGTGAAGAGATCCCATTAAAAGTAATACTTGTTCTGAACTTTTCAAATAAAGTAAAAATTATAATTAGAATCGAATGTTTTGACTTTTTTTACAGTAATTTAACCTACAACTCGCCCATACGCTCACCTGGACTTAGTAATATGTCGTTTGAGGCTATTCTGTAGTTGTTGCACCAACGCAGCGGCCGCGCGGTGCGACGCCGCTTTAGTGCGTTGCGTCACCGCAGCGGCGGTGCGGTCGGCTTCCGCCTGGAAATCGGAACACGTGTTTGAACATGTATTTAGTTTGTTAAAGGAAAAATAACACAAATTGAGAACCTATTTCAAGAAAACAGAGAAAACTATAAATAATTGTAGGTAAAAAGTAAGTAGTAAGGTGATCGAAAAACGTTTGTGGCACAACTAAGACACTAGTTTGAGAAGTGTAGTTACGATAATAAGTTTATTTTTAATTTTAAAGTTATAACAATGCCTGTTTAGATAAATGCAAATGGTGGGCAAATGGACTTCTGGAGCGCCTGTTCTTAAGCGAGCCCACCGCCCATATTCATCTACAGGCTCTTCTGCAGATGCATTGCCGACTTTTTGAGATGGTAAATTAGCTAAAAACTTTACAACAAATTTTTACAAACCTCTATAATAAGTTTAATATTATACCTGATTAACTCTATGAGTTGCGTGGTTAAGCATCTCCTGCCACGCCGGGTCCAACGTGAGCCCGCCAGAGCCGTCGGCGAGCCGCGCGAGGCCCTGCTCCGCAAGGTACACCATCTCCCTTGCAGCTGAATGGGCGCTATTCGCTTTGTCGTAAGCAAGGTTCGCTGTGTGCAGCTCTTGGGACGTCTGTCAAGAGTATTTTTTAAATTGGTAGGTAGTTTGGTGTGAAATTATATTTTTATTATAGCTACAATATAAGTATATTTTTTCTGTATCCTCATTAATGTGGTACAAGCAAACCACTACATAAAATTTTCCTAAATAAATATTCACTCCTCTTTTTCAATTTATTAGGATACTAAAATCATTTTGTTGTTGACAGAAATATGGGAAACAAGTAAGTTAATTTTGCTGATTATAATATGTTGAGCACAATATTGGATTTACAATCTTTTTATAAAATTTCTTCTATTGATATTAATTTACAGGAAATTAATAAAAGACAACATTTTGTTTCACAAAATAATCTGTTGCAGGTCACTGTTATAGTAATAATTTTGATAATTATTTCATACTAGCGGTCCGCCCTGGCTTCGCCCGTGGTACATATTAAGCAATAAAAGGTAGCCTATGTCCTTTCTCGGGTATCAAAATATCTCCATACCAAATTTCATGCAAATTGGTTCAGTAGTTTAGGCGTGATTGAGTAACAGACAGACAGACAGAGTTACTTTCGCATTTATAATATTAAGTATGGATTTTACTTACAATATTAGCTCTGAATCTAGCTTCATAGTAAGGCCGTGCTTTGTGCACACTGGTGCCTAGTTTCTTAGTCAGTTGTTGTATTCGTAAGTGACCCTCAGCCAAAAGCCGCCGGAAAGCGAGTCGAGCTTCATCAAGCTCTACTTCGAGCCGATTTATTTCATCGGTAGCTGTATTTAATCTTTCCAATTCAATCTGCAATTGATAAAAATTATATCATTAATTAGTGATTTTATTATCGTAATTAATTTTGTAATTCTATAGGAATCTTAGTGGAAAATTTTATAAGAACCGCTTCTATAGAAAAATGTATTAACTAAGTTATAAATATAACACGTACTCATATCTTACAAAATATTATATTGAGTGTGGGAATAGTTAATTTGTATTGTTCACGTACTATTAATACTTTATTGATTACTGTACCTGTACTCGAGGATCTAGAGTTTCTGAGCATTCAGCTGCGCTATCGTTCATTTTTCTATCAAAATAAGCGCATTTTAACCAATCTTACATTTATATTAAAGCATGAATTAATTGTTTTATATTCTTATTTATCAATACAATAATTCGCCATCGCTAAAAAGCGAATATTGGCTGCGAAAAACACGAAATTAGCACAAATCCTTCCGCTACCTATACAGAAATGTCAAAGAAATGAATCTGTCATTTATTTTAACATAATATGCACAGATACATATCAATTATCAATTCACAGTACAGATTCACAGCGAAGAAAATAGTTTTATGAAGGTGCAAGAAATTAATTTACCCAAATAAAGTACTTAATTGTAACTTTTATGTCTTATTTAATATTTTATCTTGTTGGTTCGTTTATATATGTACTTAGCGAGGTGAAAAATGAACACGCATGTATATTATAATTATTAATTATACATAAAGTGCACGGTTTTCTAAGATATTTGCCGGTGTATAATCTAAGTATTTGCCGTTCAGAAGCTTGAGATTCGTGTTCGTATTAGGGAGCTTTCTTTCAGGATTGGTGTGAATCACAGAGCAAGTACAAGTATTGAATATTTTGTAAACGTGAGCGAACACGAATCTAGGATTTTTTTATAATAAATTTTATTGCGGACACTTGCGGAGCTTTTTGTTTATGGTAACTTAGTGGTGATAATAGATGTCATTAATTGTCAATTGATGTCAATGTCAGGTGTCAACGATGAACTCTTGAACTGTCAACTGAACATGAAATTGAAATAAATTGGCATCGTACCGCGTACGAAGTGAGAGTCTCTGTTGAACACAGTTTTAAATAAATAAGAAAACAGTTGCAAATAAACATTGAATCATGGTATGATAGTGTTTTAATTTGCGTGATATTTCATTTGAACCGTAAGTTAATTGTGTTTACTGTTACAGGCGACAGAAGTTGAAGAAACTATCAAACGAATCCAAGCCCATAAGGGTGTTATGGGTGTCGTCATCGTAAACCACGAAGGTTTGATCAATTTTAACTTGTTTCCATAGTGAATTTAACTTTTTTATAGCATGTACGTAGTTTCATTTTATAAAGTTTATCGTTTATCGAATGCAAACTATTTTCTTACAGGAATTCCAATCAAGAGTTCTTTAGATAATGCCACATCTGTGTTGTACGCTGGTTTAATTGGTCAACTTACTGAAAAAGCAAGGAATGTCGTCCGTGAGATGGTAACTAATCAATAATTTTAGCTTGAAATTTCATTTACAAATTATTTACTCTACACACAGGTGGATGTTTACAAACATCAGTCTTAAACTGTAGATTCTTTGTTTCATTGATTTAACCCATATGATATTAAAAAAATGGATAGAATTAAAATAAAATATAAGTGGGTAAACAATTAGTGATCAATATTGCTAGGTTACAAATAAGACAATACTTTACAATTCTTTTGGCAACTTCATTGTTGTATACTTTTATAATATAAAAATATTGAATGTATTTTAATGATTTGTGTTAGATTTGTCTACACCTGGATTTGGATAAAAAATTACAAAAATGTCCAATGTCCATCCAGGCTGAGTTGCAAGTAGTTGATAGAAAGTGCAAAACTTATGTTTCATATTAGCATTCTTCATGTACATAAATACTTGTTAATTTTATTTTTATATGGGTATATTCATTGAAATAAAGACAAACAATAATGTCTGAAGTCACACACTACTTATTTATTAGATAATAGTTTTTTATGCATTCTCTTATGTTATAATAACTTTCACTTTTATTGTTGCTTTAGAATTGTTCTTATACAGGGTGGCCCGTTTACAGTGGTCCAAAAATTTTTTTCAGCTTGAGAGCATCATGAGTAATCATTTAAAACAAACTTTAGTTAAGCGAAAACTTATGGTTTAGAAATTATGAATTTTTTTTTAAATAATCCGAAGTTTCAATGTTTTTGACACAAAACTACTCTGTTATGAAAACTACTGGACCGAATTGAATGAAATTTGGTGTAGGTATAGCGCAATAACCTACCTATCGCGCTATAGGCTCATCTTGTGTAAATAATTACACTGAATTTTTTTAATTTAACTTTTTCTGTAGTTTTTTTAATTTCTCGGCAAAATGTCGATTTTTCGAAAAAATCCTGTGAAAAAAAATGTACCACCAAGGTTTTGCTGGTACTGCTAAAAACTTCCTTAACATAAGGTTATTCTTTACACAAAAAATCATAGTTGTCCTTCGATTGTAACATCTTCAAAAACAATATCATGTGCATTCAACACATGAAAATCGAAAAATTACGAAATTTACCAAAATTCAATTTTAATCATTTGGAACGGCCAATTTTTGGTTAAAGAACCATTTATTGCCATAAAAGTCGTTACAAATCAGTATTCACATGGCTATAAAAGTTAAAATGAATGAAATAAATTTTTTACCTACTAGCCAAGATAACTTTACTTTATTCTAATGTCAATTTATAGAGTTTTTTTTTGTTATTTAGTTATTAGGTTTAAATCTTAATAAAAGGTTTGGAGAATCAATAAAACAACATAAATATTAATTAACATATTGTTTATTTTTTACAAAAGGTTTTCGAAATGCCGTCCGCCTTTCGCTAAACATAATCTGCATCTGCGTAAGAAAATTTATTCGCAGCTTATTAAATGGCTGCCGGCTTTCTTTAATGGCTGTTATAGCCACTTGAATTTTCCTCCAATTCTTGCTCCGATGTGCTCTCCCATGCGTACACAATCTCCTTAATGTATCCCCAAATGAAAAAATCAACGGGGTTCAAGTCGGGTGAACAGGCTGGCCAGTGGATGGTGCCACCGCGACCGATCCTCCTCTCCGGATAGGTATGAACCTATGGTATTAAATGGTATAATACCATAAACTGGTATACAAATGTACCTATGTATAGTGAATTTATGGTTATTTATAGGCATAAATTCAAATGGCTATAACAGCCATTAAAGAAAGCCGGCAGCCATTTAATAGGCTGCGAAGAAATTTCTTACGCAGATGCAGATTATGTTTAGCGAAATGCGGACGGCATTTCGAAAACCTTTTGTAAAAAATAAACAATATGTTAATTAATATTAATGTTGTTTTATTGATTCTCCAAACCTTTTATTAAGATTTAAACCTAAAAACTAAATAACAAAAAAAAACTCTATAAATTGACATTAGAATAAAGTAAAGTTATCTTGGCTAGTAGGTAAAAAATTTATTACATTCATTTTAACTTTTATAGCCATGTGAATACTGATGGCAATTACTTTTATGGCAATAAATGGTTCTTTAACCAAAAATTGGCCGTTCCAAATGATTAAAATTGAATTATGGTAAATTTCGTAATTTTTCGATTTTCATGTGTTAATGCACATGATATTGTTTTTGAAGATGTTACAATCGAAGGACAACTATGATTTTTTGTGTTAAGAATAACCTTATGTTAAGGAAGTTTTTAGCAGTACCAGCAAAACCTTGGTGGTACATTTTTTTTTCACAGGATTTTTTCGAAAAATCTACATTTTGCCGAGAAATTCAAAAAACTACAGAAAAAGTTAAATTAAAAAAATTCAGTGTAATTATTTACACAAGATGAGCTTATAGCGCGATAGGTAGGTTATTGCGCTATACCTGTACCAAATTTCATTCAACTCGGTCCAGTAGTTTTCATAACAGAGTAGTTTTGTGTCAAAAAGATTGAAACTTCGGATTATTTAAAAAAAAATTCATAATTTCTAAACCATAAGTTTTCGCTTAACTAAAGTTTGTTTTAAATGATTACTCATGATGCTCTCAAGCTGAAAAAAATTTTTGGACCACTGAAAACGGACCACCCTGTATATTGTTAGAAGCAACATATTGTCTACATTTTAACATTTTCATTTGATATTTTTATCCATATGTAAGATAATATACTCTTTTTGTGTTTTAGTAATAAAAAAATAGCTTCAAATTTTTGCCATATCCAATCTCTATGGAGACTTTGTAATTACTCAGATCTTTATTAAAAAGGATAATTATATTTTTAAGGCTAAGCGCGCACCACGATTTTAATTTTTGCGACACGATTTCAAAATCGCGCTGTAGAAAATCGCAGAGAGTACGGTGCGCGCACAGCGATAATTTAATAGTGATCCTTACTCACTTTCATCGTGGATTTCGTACAAGTTGCTTGTCTTTATTTACTACTTCGGAGGATAAGAAGAAAAAAAAAAAGAAAATTCGTCTATATTGGACTCATTCTTTTACAGCAGATAGAATTGTCAAAGGTTTCTTTTATCCATACTAATATTATAAATGCGAAAGTAACTCTATCTGTCTGTAAATTTGGTATAGAGATATTTTGATACCCGAGAAAGGACATAGGATCGGTTTTATCCCGGAAATCCCACGGGAACGGGAACTATGCGGGTTTTTCTTTGACTGCGCGGGCGATGCCGCGGGTCAGAAATACAATGAACTTCGGATGTATCCCAAAAAATTCTTTGGCTATTATAGAATGAAAATTCCGCCAAAAGGCCGCCCTTTGTGCTTTTTTATTTTTTTTTATTGTTGTAACCTTTATGTATATTATTTTATTTCTTGTACAATAAAGTGTTAAATAAATAAATAAATTCAAACCTTTGACTGATTACTGAGTTTATGTTTACCAAACAGTACCTACCTATACCATTACGATGTTGACTGTTGGACAGACGAAACACAAGTGAAGTGGCGGCCGGGCCCGAGTGTGCGATTTTATTATCGCAGTGCGCGCGGTACCATACAATTTCATATTCTGCATTTCATTTTGGCGACAATCGCGTCGCGAGCAGTCGCAGCAAAATGTGACAAATCACAATTTTAAAATCGCTGCGATTATTTAAACGCATGTGCGCGCATTGCCATAGTAACTCATACGTTGTATTTCTGCGATAAAATAATCACGCTGCATAAAGTCGTGGTGCGCGCTTAGCCTAAAGCAACTCTTCGTAGTGTTTCACCTTTTTCACCTTTTCATAGCTTTTGTACATTTTTATTTACATCCAAAACATACTCATGTTGTGTACTGTGTACTATATTAATTACTAGTTGTAATGGTTGTGTAGAAAAAAACAAAACTACATACTAAGCTACAATACTGACAAGTATCAGCAAAATCCGTACAGTGGTTCTGATCAGTTTTGTGTAAAAGAGCAACAAACATACACCCATACATTCCCGATATCATATTCGTAATTACTCACATTTCATAAACTTTATGCATTTATTTTTTCTTTCCAGGATTCCACTAATGAGTTGACGTTTCTCAGAGTAAGAAGCCGAAGGCATGAGATACTCATCGCTCCAGATCGGGAGTTCATTCTCATTGTAATACAGAATACATCAGACTAGTCTACATTTATTTACTAGGATATAAGCAAAAGTTTTAGTTTATATATAATTTATGACGAAGAAGCATTATAATCAGTTTCTTTAGCAGGTCTTTAATCTGTTTGTATAAATGCAGTAATTAAAAGTTAATTAAAAATATGGCAAACTTAGCAATAAGTAAAGTTTGTTCAAAAATATTGTTTTCGGTAAATGAGGTTTGCACCAAACAATAGTTTTCAAAATTGTATTTCATAATTGAAAAAAATGTATTAATCACTCAAAATGCAGCCTATTTAAAGTAAAATAATATTTAAGCTTAATTTTTTATTGGATAAGCATGTATTTATTAAATATTATATACTAAATACAGTTTGTTTTATTCTATTTTATATTAAGTTGGGGTAACAAGTAGCCAAATCTTTTTTGTGTTAGCTAAAAGTGTCATTAAATCCGTTCAGTGGTTTTTGCATGCTTTCATGTTAATATTGATAGAATTTTAATATATAAACATTGAACTCGCAATCATAGTGATCGCCACGAAAGAAGACCCCGGCGAGGCTATTAACAAAAATTTGACAGGTAGCTGTCAACCATATTGTAGAAAAAGGTTACCTACGAGTTGCCATCCTCCCACACAGTGTTGCCAACTCTACCAATTTTTAGGTAGATTTTCCTATTTTCACTTCAGTCTACCTATCTACCACCCTAGACCTAAAATCTACCAACTTTTTAAATTGTTTGACATATCACCACTTTGCGATATGTTGCAACATGCGACGATGCGTCAAGCTAGAGTCCAGGCCAAAAACCCCAAAAACCATAAAAAATCAGCAACAGTTCGTTCGTTCATGGTTCGTTCGCGCCAATTTCTGTCTTTTGGCAATGGCCCATTACCGATTGGCGCCGATTGGTTGGTTTGTTGCGGAATCAATGGTGAATTGAATATTTGTTCCTGTGTTGTGTCGTTTTGTTGTTAAAACTAAATAACTACGTATTAACGGTGCTGATTGCTGTTTGTTCTGTGTTGCATGTATTTATTTATATAATGGATTCTGACAGCACGTTTCGTCCATTAAAAAAGGAGACCAGTCTCCAATGTTTCCCCTGCTATGCGAATTCGTGAGAAAATTACTCACACTTCCACATAGTAGCGCAAACGTGAGATTGTTTTCTGCAATTATTAATAATATGAAAACCTTCCAGAGAAATAAAATTTGCACGGATACTCTAAAGGGATTTTTGCGTACTAAAAGATTTATAACAAACAATGGGCAGCCTAGTGCCAGAACATTTAAAACTTTTTAATAAAAATATGTATAATTTTAAAAAATTAACATTTTAAGATCAGTTCATGCATTTTTAACCTCAAAAAATCTTCTAAATTGAGGAGGTAGATCTACCAATTTTGCATTTTACATTCTACCAACTTCTACCAACTTTTGGCACATAATCTACTAATTTTCTAAAATTGGGGTTGGCAACACTGCTCCCACAGCCCACTAGTTTGAACTCTGAACACTACAAAAATGAAAAATGGCATTTGGCTCAAGATTGACTTGTCTAGGCTTTTATTAGATGATGAATGATTTTTATGAATAATTGTCTAGGCCCTAGACAATTCACACAATGAGTTACAAATTAATATTGGGTGCTAAAATCTGATAGAAAAGCTTTATACATAAAATAATATTGCTGTCGTCCTCTTTATATACTTTTGCTTGAAATAAATAAGTATACTCATCACAAACAATAAAACATTATTTGAGGCGCTGAGGCCGATGGTACGACTTTCGTGGCGTGCACTTTACTAAAAGTACGATACAATAGAATTGTAGGCAATTATTTCAAATTTAACTTAGAGAGGCCCTGTGAATGTTACACATATCATAATATTATAAGCAAATCCAAATGATTCTTAGGAAAGAAAAATAAGAAGACAATCGTTTTTGTATCTTTTTTATTGAGGAAACAAGTAATTATACTGATGATCTGAAAAAAATATGCGTCACTTACCTTTTTCATTGTATTATTAGGGTAAATATAAATTATTTGAAATTAAGATGAACCCATTGGAGCTGCTGTAAAGTAAATTTATTTTTCATTTTTATATGATTTTTTATCTTCTTTTTATATTAAAGTTTGTCATTGCCTTTATGTTCTTGTAACGAAAGCTTACATTTGAAAGTTCAAAGGGCATTGTTTTTTTTCATGTAAAAATGAGAAATTCATAATTCAAATTGTATCTTTGGTTGAAGAATAATAATTACTTATAAGAAATATATAAATTATATTTGAAAAAGTATAAAAATTGTATTGTCTTAGGACATTATATTAATTCTTTCTTCATATTGTATTGAAATATAACACTTCCATATTACTATTGTTGAATGATTATTTACTATACTAGTTATAGAGTATTTTATTCTCTATATAAAATATTTTATAAAAGGCATTTAAAATTACTATTCTTGGTTTATTCATCATGATGCAATATTACGAATTCTTTAAAATTTCAATCAATGTTTAAAAATTATTAGCTTTTTATGTAATGGGGAAAATTAGGTTCCAAATTAATATTAAAAATCCATATATCTCATATTTTAGAGTATTTATTTATTAAGTTCCACACAAGAATCATTATTACATCTAGGTTTTATTCAACATGTTTCAAAATAATGCAATGTCCATCATAATATTATGATTTGTCTTAATTGTGATCATATTTTTATTTTATCATCAAAACATGTTGAAATTACGTTTAAAAGTCTATACTTTTACGATTACATTTAAAAGATTTTTGTTCAATATTGAACGATTTAAGTCTAATTTTTTTATTAATTATAAATGCGTCATGCGCTATCGATAAGAGTTTAAATACATTAGTCACTTTGAAAAAGTATTCTTCATGGTCAATTAATATTTTGTTTAGCTTTGATTTTATAATTTTTGTGTAAACTGCAATTTTGTTATCACACGATTTTTGCCTTTGTATTTGTCTTCTTTTTATGTGGTTCATTTTATTTCCTTTATTGTGGCGAGTTGCATTTTTCGTTCGGCATTTTTAGTGTGAGCGTTTCTTTAGAATGGGCCTGTAAATATTTTATTATTAAATAACACACTGGCTTTTTTTACATGAGCAAAAAGAAGCATTAAATTGTTTGAAATGAAACAGAGGAAAGAAAGAACAGCAAAATAATAATAATAAAAAAAAAAAATATATGTCAAGACTGGCTTATTTTACTAGAGTTGTAAATATGTGACTATATTATTTTAAGGTGTTTTTGAGGTAGTTGTTTATTCAGTATGTATGTTATAAGGTTAGCAGGATTGAAAATGTGTTTGGAGTAAATAAAAAATAAGTTAATCTCAAACTATGGTTTGATTATTTTTGTTATGGGAATGATGTTAAATGTATGTTTTTGTGAGGTGATTATATGTTTATATATATGTATATGTGCGTTCGAGTTAGTATGTAATGTATTCTAATGTTAAATTTATGTATTTTATAATACGAAGTATGTGTACGTCGTATATTATCCACCAGAGCTGTATTACGCACACTACTTGGGGCGCGAGAAGTGCGAAGTGACACAAATTTTTATGTACTGTTTTGCATTATGTAGTAGTATAGGTGCTTTTGCACATGTCGCGTTCGTAACTCTACTTACTTATGTGTATTCTAGTGTGTTATGTATGTACAGTACTCCAAAATTAATAATGCGCATGCA
Source organism: Colias croceus (assembly GCF_905220415.1). Lineage (NCBI taxonomy): Eukaryota > Metazoa > Arthropoda > Insecta > Lepidoptera > Pieridae > Colias > Colias croceus. Next base: position 4,369,001 of record NC_059558.1, on the reverse strand, counting down.
AATCTTCGCTAATTGTCGTATTTCCAAAATGTATTTCATTTCACTAAACAAATTTTACTAAATTATGCATGAAGGAAATGCATTGCCTTCAGAAGCTCCGGGAATATGACAGTTAATAATAATGTGACGAAGATTTCTATGCGCATTATCACTTTTGGATTACTGTACTGGTCAATTAGTGAGTAATGTCTAGAGATGTATATTATATGCACAGTAATTTTCGAGTGTAACTGTGTAGTGTTCTCACACGGCACGTACGCGAACTACTTGGGGCGCTGATAGGGCGCGGGGCGCGTAGCCTATAAGTGCTTATTCACATGTCGCGTTCGTCACTCTATTTACTTATGTGTATTCTAGTGTGTTATTTATGTACTGGTCAATTAGTGAGTTATGTCTAGTGATGAATATAATGTGCACACAAATTTTTGAGTGTAAGGCTGGTTGCAGAGCTTGACCGACCGTCAGTGCGTACCGTCGGTCCTGACGATACGCATCAACAATTGTATGACTATGACACTAATGCGCATGACAATACGCGTGCGTATGGTCGGTCTAGCTATGAACGGTTTTATGAATTTCCATACATATGAAAAGCGCGACTGACGTACGCACTGACGGTCGGTTAAGCTCTGCAACCGGCCTAACTGTGTAGTGTTCTCACACGGCACGTACGCGCACTACTTGGGGCGCTGGTAGGGCGCGGGGCGCGGGAAGTGGCGCGCGGGCGCGGGCCCGGGGCCCGGCCGCCGCGTGCCCACCTCGCGCGACGAGTTCTTGTACTCGCGTGGCTCCTCCTGATAAAGATAAGTAAAAGTAAAAGTAAAAAATATTTATTCAAATATCAAGCATACAATCTCGTTGAACTTATTACAATAAGGCTGTTAACACAGTAAATATGTAGTATACTCTATACAACATTTGATGTATAGAGACATTTGACAGATAAGTATTAACAAGTGATAACTGCGTTAAAAACAACCGACTTCAAACTTGCACTTGCAACATTTACAAATACAGACAAAATGGGTCATAAAATAAAAACTACTGGGCCTATCCGAATAAAATTTTTATGGGACCAATTCGAAGAAATTCGTCGGTTAATTAACCAACTTCAAAAAAGGAGGAGGTTATCAATTCGGCCGGTATGTTTATTTTTTATGTATGTACACCGATTACAACGAGGTTTCTGAACCGATTTACGTGATTCATTTTTTTGTTCGATGCGGGATGGTGTCGAATTGGTCCCATAAAAATTTATTCGGATAGGCCCAGTGGTTTTTATTTTATGACCCATTTTTGTCTGTATTTGTAAATGTTGCAAGTGCAAGTTAGACGTCGGTTGTTTTTAACGCAGTTATTTGACATTTTCTGAAGTGAATACTCTATATATTTTTTTGTTTAAGTCAACGCTACATACCTTATAGTACTCCTCCTCATAGAAACGGTCAGGTGCGTTGCGCTCGTAGTAGTAGTCCGGTTCGGCCGCGCGAGGTGGCCTTGCCTTTATAAACCAATAAAATTAAATAAAAACAAAGTTAATTAATACTTATGCAATTCATGTGAATTTTGTGTTGAATGTTGTCTGTTAATGCAATACAATACAATATATTCCACATAATTAATCACTAGATAGTATAAAACAAAGTCGCTTTCTCTGTTCCTATGTCCCTTTGTATGCTTTTTTAATAGATAGATTCAAGAGAAAGGTTTTAGTAGATAATTTATTAGGTTTTTGACAAAGCGGGCGAAGCCGCGGGCAAGCTAGTAAACTATAAACAAATACATACCGGCGGCTCAGGCATCCCATAGGGATCGTCGTACCCATACGAGCTCGTCTCCATAGCGGAACGCGCCCTATCCAGTATGCTGAACACCTTCGACTTGGCCGGTTGCATCGGCCGCGAGGGCGGCATGCGCGGCGGCGCCGGCCGCGGCATCGGCGGTGGGGGAGCTCCTGGAAAACGAAAAAAATAAAATAGCGTAATAGAACTGGCTGGTTGGAAAAACGAAAAAAAAAATATATAATGGCGCGAGAAGAGTGCTGGCTGGTTGGAAAAAAATGGAAAATGAAAAAAAAAAAAATATTGCGCGAGTAAATAGTGCTGGCTGGTTGTAAAAAATAAATAAACAGAAAAAGCGTGTGTGCCGAGCACACGTCATGTCAAAGTGGTTGCTGGGATAGAAGTGATTGGTTAGAAAAAGAAACAAAAATTGTATGTGCTCGTTAACCGATTGAGCCCCGAGCGGCCCGATCGGTCCACGATACAATAGATTTTCTATTGTGTCTGTGATTCCAGGGCCTGAGTTATTTATCAAAATAGAGTTTAGTTGTGTATGGAGCGCTGGTGCATAAGAAACGAAAATGTGTCTTCGTTGCTACGGCAATTATTAGGGTGCTTTTCCACCAATTATGTGCGAGGATGTGTAGCGAAGAATGTGTATTGGTGGAAAAGCAATCTAACGAGCATTTTGCATATATTTATTGTTTTGTGTGTCACATTTTTTAAGTTGTAAATTACATATCGGGTTTTGAAATTAGTATTTCCTACGTGTGTACCTATTACGTGGACGACATTGGCTGTTCACAATTATTTACACTAAAGCACTTAATATACTAATTATATTATCCCTCTAGTTAACTGGTTTAGTTTATTATCAGATTTCAAGTTTATTATGAAAAAAAAAAAACATAAATAATTGCGGGTTCTTTTGTTTTTATCTTAAATCGCTGTAAAAAGTACGCCATTGCAGCAAAATTAAAATATTATGATGCATAACTTAAACAAAAAGTGTGATTTCCTTTTTTTTATAGTGCTCAGTATCATATTAATCTTTCAAGTAGTGTATAATCTACCAAAAATGTTAGACATGTTTTGTATTTAAAACCACTCAATGTTATAAATGATTATTACCCGACTGCGTGAGATGACTAGAATATTTAGATTCTGCTTAATTTTGACTAACACTGAGTATTTAACTAAAAACAAAACAAATAAAAAAAAAACACATAAGGCTTTTGTTTCGATCAAAACCATATTATTAAAATAAACAGTATCAAAACTTATAATGGGCATTCTTCACAATGTGCAGTGTTGGGCAAGTAGAGGCAATCACGATGTTTATCGACGATCATTTGTTGGGCCAACGCTGCTCACGGTGAAGAGGGCCCATTCAATGCAATGTGACATTAAATATTCACGCAGTCGAGTATTATATATGTGTCGTTTTCAATAAAGCACAAACCGAACCTTGCACAGGATCTTGATAGGATAGTGATCGTTTTGTGACCGTGCACGCATTGTAAACAATTGCCTTACTGTAGCCCGGCAATTGTAGCAGAGGGGGTCTACTTGCTGTATCTGATGACAAACAGGCCATGTTAAGGCTGATTTACGCACATACAAAAAGTATACTCATATACTTTTAGCATGAAGTGATTTATGCCTGATCGTGGTTCTGATGGGGCACGGCGTTGAAATTTGTATGGATTGATTCATTTATTTTCCGGCTCCGGCATGGATTAGCGTGAATCATGCCTTTTCTGTCCCCTGGTGCTTGGAGAAGCGAATATTAGTGGACTTGGGACGTTAGTTGAGGGTTGATAATTGAGTTGCTTATGTAAGTTTGAATGGATTGTTTTTCTTGTTTATAAGTGGGTTAAGCTTTACCATGTTTAATTATTATGTCTCTCATCTTGTTGGACTATAATAGTGGTGGAATAGGTTTAGATATTTTTACTGTTTGCTGCATTAGTGTATTTGAACAACATGCATGTGTAAACATGTTATTTTCAAATATCTGGTTATTTAGTTTACCTACCACTTTACTTGCTCATGCAAACACAAGTGATTCAAAAATTTTGGCACAAACAATAATTAGGAACATGTTTTGTGCCAAATTTTTAAATTTAATTATGGTGTAAGTGTGAATGATGTAAATATTTGTGTATTATAAATAACTAAAATAAAGTGAATATGCATGAAGGGTAAAAAAACAAAATGTTAAAAAAAGCTTATTAGGAGGCTAATCTTCTGTCCCGAGATATGATTATTATATATTAACGATTCCTTCGGGAATGTTCATATTCAGCAGTTTTTGTTATAAGACTTCGACTACAACTTTCCTATTACATACATTTCCTTACCTAAAAATGATACATACACAAGACCATCATTATAAACATACCTCTATCAATCATATCCCTCATTGGATTGTGCCGTATCATATCATGCGAGTCCGGCAGCAAATACTTCTTCACTTCAGCTAGTGCGTACGCGATTCTAGCGTGCGCTTCCGCGGGAGGGGCTAGTGCTGATATCTCTACGTGTAACTCGTCGGTTAGATGCGCGTATTTCGGCTCGAGCGAGTTGCGAAGCTCTTCCTCTTTTTGCCTGTGAAAATAATAACGCGTACATGTAACAGTGCGTTTAGACCAAACGAACATGGAGCTAGAGCAGGAGCATTCTTTCGTGATCTTTTAGTGTGAACGAAAACTAGTATTCAGGGTTGTTCAGTATTAGAACATTGCATAGAATCTTTTCAAATGCACTACTAACAACGAAAGAAAGCTCTATGCCTGTATACATCAAAAGAATTTGACATAGTGGGGTTAAAATGAGCATTCGCTTGTTTGATCTAAATGCACTGTAAACGGCCTTCTTAATAATTCTACATAGGAAAAAATCTGCTTAGTACAGTGGTTAGTGCGTTATGAAACTTGGAATAATATACTACAGTGTAAACTCTATATAACGTCACTTAAGGGACCGTGCATTTTTCGACGTTATAGAGAGTGGTCGTTAAATGGAAAGAAAGGGAAAATTGCATGATTGGTCCCGAGACAGGAATATTATTTTGACATTGCCTATGAAACCATGTTATCATCACTTGATCAAGGTCTTCATATTGAGGTTTCTTCAATTTTTTGGCAGATCGTCCATCTTCTTCAGTATGCAGAATTTTTTATTTAACGTGTAACTAACTAAAGCCAAGTAGTTGAGGTGAACATGTGTAAGTACATTCACACAACAAACAAACTACTGCATTTCTTAGAATCTTCGGTATGTCAGTAAAAAAGAATGTACACAACTACATTTTCATTGATTTCGGCAACTTAGTCAGTACTTCCTAGTAGTTGGTAATGTCTTATTGTGGTCGTTAATTAGAGTGAGCGTGATGCTATATGGAGTGTATTATTGTATAGACAACAATATAAACCAACCAAAGTCGAGAAATCTTGACGTTATACGGAGTTTGACGTTAAATGGAGTGTCGTTATATAGAGTTTACACTGTATTTGATTAGAAGACTATGAAAAACAAAAAGTTCTCTAAGAAATGTTATCTTTGTTTTCGTTGCCAATTTTGAAGTAATGCCAAAAATATATGGTTTCTAACAGCTGCATGTAACTCGAGTGTTTTATTCATTAGTTATAGTTTTAAAATTATGAATGTTTATTACCTGTCCCTCATGGATCCTCTGCCGAGAATAGCCATTTTGCACATGGTCTCTTCTTGTAACTGTTTCATTGTATTTCCCTTAGGTCCAAGGAGTTTGCCCACAAAATTGAACTAGAACAAAATAATTCTTTATGTATTTCTAATACGTCAAGGTTTTCTTTAAATTACGAAACTAAATGTTATTCTGAATATTATTCAATGCAAAAGAAAGAAAATTTGGGTCATTCTTGATAACTCTGAATTATGGAGACTTCATAATAATAATCTAGAAGTACATATTGTTTTTACAAAAAGCAAAGTCGCTTGCCAATCTTTCCTAATGCTTAGATTTTTAAAATTTCAAAATAGGTTACTATGCAGTTTTATTTAATAGGTATAGAGATTCAAGAGAAAGGTTTTAGTATAAAAATAATTCATAATAATTTGTTGATAATTATACTAAGCAAACAAAGCTGTACATGGAAAGCTAGTAAATTATGAACCAAGAAATATTACCTTTGGGTGTTCCTTGATAGGCACCAGCACTTTGACTGTAACCTTGATGGGTTTCTCACGGAAGACATCGAGATACTTGGTATCTCTGTTCGGGATTCTTCCGGAAGCTTGAACCTTTACTACTTCTGCGAAAGAAGTGTAGTGTTAGTAGATAATTTATTTCGGAGTTGAGTTATTCTTATCTTTATAATTAGATCATTTTAATATAGATAACATGATTGTTTGTTTTAGGAATTGAGTGGACTTAGTGTAAAGATATTTAAACGTTAACAACAATATTTCCATGAAAAAAATATACTCAAAATTAATAATTAGAATTAGAAGATTAAATAACTTCACAGTATGATGGTATTTCTTGATAGTTTAATATCATTTTATAAGTACCTACCTATGGGGTTTAATAAAATAGCCGTAAATACCACGTGGACATAATAAAAATACAAAAAGTTCTATATGTACAGTTAGATGGAGTGCAATGACCTACAGCATTACAACTAAAAAAATATGTATTACATAATAATGAAAGCTGTTTTCGTAGTGTTGTCGGCTAGCGATATTATTTTAATGATCCACTTCAAGTCTATAGCATTTAATTTATAAATGTTAAGAGAAATAAAGCCATTTGGCACGAAAATGCCGCAAAGTTTCTATAAGAATTAACGTAATATAGAATAGGACAAACCTTGGTCAATAAGTCTAGCTGAAACAGGGAATTTAGAATTGTTAAGTTTTATTTTCTCACTCAACAATTCTCGCATATATTCGCCGGCTTTTTCATTTAGTTTTGAAGTATCTTCGCCATCTTGTTCGTGTTCATCTCCTTGAGGGCCTTGATTTGAATTCCTTTTGAAATCACTGCCATTCTTATCGTACTTGTCACCCATTTTACTTGATTGTAAAAATATGCTTAGTTTTAATTATTTTACTCTTCAATTGAGAATATATAAAGCTTGGAAAAACAAACACACGCGTTGTCAAATCCAATGCCCGTAAAAATAATGTACTCTGTGCCAATGACCATTCAACAATCGCCAATGACCACAGATGACAGAATCGGACCGCGGACGCCTGACGCCACTGTGGACGCCACCATAGACTATATCGACGCCACCAGACAATTGGTGTTGCCAGAATCGATATTTCAATTTCATTAGTGACAGCCGTAGACAGAGAAACTTGAGAGCTTAGAGTATATATTACAATAGTATAGAGCGAGTGTATTGCACAAATTGCATAGTGCGCATCGTAGGCAGATGAGCTATAGATACTATATAGATGTGTGTGTGACGAATAGGGATGGGTAGGTATCAATTGCGTGTTGAACTATCGATAAGTTATGTAAATAAATATGTATCATAAGTAAATTTTATGTTCAATAAGTTATTAAAGGAAAAATATATGAATAAAGTATAAATATGTAATTTTAAATTTGTTTACCAACTGAATAAAGTTTGTTTATTCCATTTGAATATTAAATATTATATAAGAAATTTTCTTGTATTAATTATAAGTACTTTAAAAAAATATGTTTAATTGGAATATCAGAAAAACGTGAGTACTTTTTAAATAGGTAATAAATCAAACAATAATAATAATGTTTTAAAAATGGTAAAAAATATTAAGGAATAATTAATAATTTAAAATGATAATATAATAAATAATATTAATATTTTTTTTATTTAATTTTATCCATTCTACTATCAAAATCTTCAAAATCAATTTAGCGATTCAGAAAATATATCGTAACATTACATAGGTACTATAATACAGTCGCATTCATAATAATATAAGAAAGTGTATCATACAAAACACACCACAAATTTATTTATAATACATTTTTAAAAGAGTTTTAATAATTTTAAAGTTAAAATAATAATTTGATAAAATTTAGTGCTTCTAGTAAACTTTATATCGAGTAGGTACAGCGTTGGTCAGTTCACATCACTACGATCACGTGGCGGTAGTGAGGCGCGCGAGAAGCGCGCGAGCGAGCCTGCGCGTGTCCGCCTCCCACCTCCCCTTCACCCCCGCGATGCTAAATTTATTTTCATAAAAATAAGTATAACAATCGACTTACTGATGAAATGTAATAGTGGATTCCAATTTTGTGTATTTTCTAGTATCGTTTTTGCAAGATAGAACTGCACATTTCACCATGTTTATTCGTAAATATGAAAAAAAATCCAGAGCAACGCACTTCGTGAGCACTCAACCACGACTGCGAGCGCTCGCGGCGGGAGCGTCGTGTTGTTCCCACCTGTGCCTACTGTTCCCACTTGGTTGTTCGCACTCTATAGATAGTATATATACTCTAAGCTTGAGAGAAACTAGCCAATGGAATCACAGCCTTGGTGACAGCCACAGAAAATTCAAATGTCACAGATAAGTTACAGATGCTCTAGGACTAAATGCTAAGCGCAAAACTCTTAGGCAAAACTCGAGAACTGCTTTACATATTATATAAACTAATTTCGCTAATTTTTTTTATAATATTCCTTGAAGTACGAGGATGGTTCTTAGGGAGAGTAAACGTAAACATGTACCACGGGCGAAGTCGGGGCAGACGTCTAGGGATAGAAAATTAAATGGCAAAATATAAATTGCTAAGGATTTTGTTTTTAAAAAATAATATAGGTGTACTAATTCAAGTGTAATTTTATTCACTATCACATTGTTATATTAAGACGATTTGCTCTGTGTACCTTTGGTCTGTATGTTCTTGGCACAGGTTCTTGGACTGTGCTCTGTGTAGCTTTGGTCTGTATGTTCTTGGACTTAATCAAATCTATCGAAATAATTAGTTTTTGAGATAAATAATGTAAGTACCTACCTATACAATTATTGAAATAAGTAGGTAGGTAAAAAAAATTAAGAACGAAAAATGTTTAATAATTTGATGGATTAAAAGTTCTTTGAATATCTTTATTAATATTTTATTTCTCAGTTTTGATTAATTATTACAAAGTTATAGCTATAGGTATTAAAAATCGTTTAACATTAATAAAACTATAGATTAAAATGACTTATTAGCACAATAGGTAATTAAACTATCCATTTTTCTTTTGTTTTGATTTTATCCTTGAATGCTGCATAACCGTAATGCTGAATTCTTTATGTGGAGCCGTCATTATTTCTATTTTCTTTGTATTTAACCTCAATATGAGAACTTCATCGAATGGATCCTGTGAATAAAATACATTTACATTTAATTCATTTATTTATTTCATTCATTTTTACCATAGATTAAATTATTTACGTAGGTATCAATATTTCTTATTAAAAGGTAAATATTTACATAATATTATAAAACTTATATTTAAACTAGCTTCCGCCCACGACTTTGTACGTGCATCCCCGTTTTTCCCAGTTCCCGCAAGAATTTCGGGAAATTCTTTCTTAGGAGACGCCTACGTTATGACATCTACCTGCATGCTAAATTTCAGCCCGATACGTCCAGTGGTTTGATAGATCACTATATCAGTCACCTTTGAGTTTTATATATATATAGATAGATGAATTTACCAGCTCTTTGATGGCGGTTTGTGTCATAATACCCAGACGACGCATAGCAATGCCGTAGTTAGTTGCATTCATTAAATTAATATTTGTTAGAACTGGTTCTCCTGCAAAAAGGATTCATATAAATGACTAGCTTCACCCGTGTGGCTCCGCACCTGTTGGTCTTAGCGTGATGATGCCTATAGCCTTCCTCGATGAATGGGCTATCTAACACCGAATTAATTTTTCAAATCGGACCAGTCTGTAGTTCCTGAGATTAGCGCGTTCAAACAAAGAAACTCTTCAGCTTTATAATATTAAAGCATATTAATTATACATAATATTATCATTACCTACCCTATTACCGCATTTAACTATTACATACAGTCAACCCTGTGCCTATGCTACAACTGGCTACAACTGTGGCTACAACCGTAGAGAGAGAACGGCTACAACGTAAAAATATTATCTACACGAAAAAATACCTACCACGTTTTTTTTATTACTATACGTTACCGAGTCTTGGTGGGCCCACAAAAAATAGTCTCCTTTCCCGTATAATTTTGACTCTGATAACGTTAATTTGAAATTTATTTGTAAGTCATACGATGTGAAGTAGGTTGGAAGTAGGCGCTACGTACCTATGTGTCAACCTTGACCTTTATCTTAATATTATCAATTACCCACAAAAATATTTTTATTTGTAGCGCCATTTTCTTTACCGCATTATAGTAATGGTGTAGCAAGATTGAAGCGTATCATTAATTAAACTATTAAATTAAAAATGCTCTTATTTGTTTTTGAAAACATAGAAATAATCTAAACAGCACCAGTTATTGGAAAAACAAGAAATCTAAGGAATAATGTATGTAAGTATAGTTTTTCTATTTAGCATCTAATACACAATTCGATATGATACAAATTACAATATTCTATACTTAGATTACAAAATAAAGTACAGATGGAGCATGACAACCGCCCGTCGCCCTTGTCAAAGAAAATACGAAATCAAAAACAAATACGTCGCTGCACCAGTGCTATAGCGCTTATAGTGTCATGCAATACGTCAAAAAGGGTTTGCAATTTAAGTAAAAAAATGCCGTCTTGTGATAATAAAACGGTGTAAAATTTGTTCCCGAAAACAAAAAAAAAAGATAAAACATCGTTTCACAGGTTTTCTGTAGATAATTTGGCTGATTTATTTCTTTAATACGAATAATAATTTTACAGATATGAAGGAATACAAAACTTCAACGTATGTTGCCAGTATTTTGAAAATGAATTTGCCATTTTTATTGGTAAAACGGTAAAATGGTTAAAAGATCTTCAGGGTAATGCTGTTGGATTTTTCGATCGTGAATGTGATTATTTGTATAGTGCACTAAAGGTTCATGATAATTATTAGATTATTTTAATAAGCATAATACATTATTTTGTTACTTTTATAAAGCTTAAAAACGCATAGTCGTTTTCGATAGCGATTTAATTTATGTGAACTCCATGATGGATATGATGAAAATAAAATGTCCCGTATTCTCGACTAAAAACTACCGCTATTCGTATTCATATATATTTTGAAAAATAAAAAATAATATAATTATTATAGTTAATATTGAAACTTTTTTTATGTAATTTATTTAATAAAAAATTGAATACAATTATTTTGTCCATATAATATAACTTTAGTAGGCAGGTACGTCTTTATGTAATAAAAGAATTTAATTAAAAATTAAAACTTGACTTCTCATTTATGTATATAGCCTACGTCACTACCGCCACTAACATAATAATTCAGATCATTGCAATGAAACCTCACAACTCAAAATCGGTCCAACGGTTTATACTGCAGGGCGTGTCAAAGAAATATTATACATACATACATAAACTCAAAAAACATAACCCTCTTTTTTCCGTAGTCGGGGAAAAATTTGGGAAATTTTTCAATATCTGGCAACATTACACGCACACAGAAGCACCGTGTACGTACAGTGCAGCGGCGAAATGACAGCACACATAGCTTTATTGAAATTGACGATAAATTATTCGGTTTAGTTCGGCAACGCTCCATCTGTCTTTTATTTTGTAATCTAAGATTCTATACGTATGGTGTAATGTCTAAAATCAGGACTAATAAAAAAAAAATACTAATTAAATTCTTACAACAAAAACGTTCTGAATTTTTGTGCGTAGATTTATAGCTCACCCTCTTGATTTGTCATGACCACACCCTCTACTGATTCGTCCTCCATGATCCTGTCGACTATAGGATTTATCTCATTTAAAGAGGCCGTCTGCAAATAATTTAACCTTTTTGGTCATTTTGTGACGTAATAGCCTAATAACGCGGTTTCCCGCTCTTTTAATGATAAAAACGTCCAATGTTCAACAATTATCGAGTTGTTTAGGAATCATGTAGTTTTTTAAAATCGATTGAATATTTTTAAAACTCATCATTCTTACGAGCAATTTTCTTCCATATACTGTGCTTATTCCATAGAGGAAGGATGTATAACTGAGAGCTTAATCTATCTTACTATAGTAAGATGAACGTAAATAATATTATAGGTACCTAGGTAGATATGAACAACTTGTCAAGTTCTCACCGTTCGAACGAGCCATTCGTCTTGAAAATTCTTTAATAAGTTGGAAATTATTTTCATTTTAATTAATATTTAACGATCTACCTGTAAGAAGTTGAAAACTTTTAATTAAGTTATCCATCCTATTAAAATTTAATCTGTTTCAAGATGTATCTTATAAATGCTTTATTATAATAGAAGATAGGAGATGTATAGGTACTAGGTAACACAACTTTATAAAGTGACGATATTCAGATATTGCCGTATCTACAAAAGGTTTATGATGACTGGTGTCTAATTATTTTACAATAAACATGATAATGATATAATTAACACCCTCATAATATTATAATACCTCTATTAATTAATAGGTAATCTATTTCTTGCCACGTTTCTTGCTTTTCTTAGCAACTTGTTGCACCACACACGCTGAGAATTCTTTGCTACCGGTGACAATAATCTCCATCAAGTTGGTCTCGATTCTAAATGCGATCAGTTCGTCTAACACGTCCTGATGGTCATGAAATAATGATAAATTATCTGTTATTCATTACAGACATAATATTATTAAACAAGTATTCCGCCGCGTCTGTTTGTCTGTTCGCGATAAACGCTAGAAGTACTGCACTGATTTTCATTCTGTTTTCATAAATGGATAACGTAGTTAGCAAGGAAGTTAATATTAATCTTTTCAAAAATAAAACAAGTAAGTACTAATAACAACCAAAATTGTACCAACACACAAAAATACTTACGATTTCGCTTATAACTCGTCGGAAAATTGAGGAGAGCGCGGGTAGTTTATTAGATAGCGGATAAACCATATTTTCAGGCACTGTGGCTAGCTGTAGGAAATCTGTAATATTGTGGTGTAAGGATTACCTATATTTGGCGAAATAACATTTGTGAATTTCAATAATCAAGGCCCTTATGTTATTATTACTCCCGTTAGTAGTATATTTCACGGATAATAAAACGATTTGGTTTAAAATACTTTAACATTTAATATTTTTATGTATAATTCGTTGAAAATTTTATTTACATAAGTAGTATAGATTAGTTTAATAAGAAAATTATTGCGCCTTTCATAGTGTAATATTTCTAATATGTTCCTAATAAGCTATATTTCATGAGAATAAAAATAAACTCGATAAGCACTAAAGAAGATGCACAAAGTAATTGAATTAGGTCCATCAAAATGCTTACATAATAACAATACTTTGACAGCAACGTAACGTTTACTAGCTGTTCCCCGCGGTTTCACCCGCATTGCTCCGCTCCTGTTGGTCTTAGCTTGATAATATATAGCTTATAGCCTTCCTCGATACATTTATTGTGGGCTATCTAACACCGAAAGAATTTTTCAAATCGGACCAGTAGTTCCCGAGATTACCGCGTTCAAGCAAACAAACAAACAATCAAACAAACTCTTCAGCTTTATAATATTAGTAGGTATAGATAAAACATCAAATTGCCAAGTACACATGTGTACCTAACTAAATTTAATAGCATAAATTGTTAACTCCAGTCAGCAAATCAAACTTAATCGAAAATGAGAACGATTTGTATTCGAACACAATCCCAATGTTAATGTAACCACAGGTTGATCGGAACCGTCGAATTGCTAATAGCGTTTGACTCTGTTACACGATCTTTGTGAAAATTCCGTATGGCAAGCTTAATTTTGTATTGACTGTGCGGTTTATTGTGTTAACTGTGTTATCTGTTAACTGAACGTTATCGGCCAAATGTACTGATAATGATACATTGAGTTGTCAAAATAATCTAAATAGGTACATATTACGTAAACATTGCTTTTACATTTAGATGATTGTTGATAAACGTTTTATTTATTTAGCTTTGCGTTTTTATCGATAGGGCGAATCGAGCTTAAATGTCTTCTATGAGCTTCTATATCCACATAAGTACATAATATAACTCATTAGTCAGTACAACAATGGTCCAAATCCACATAAATATATAAATAGTAAACATGTAGATATTATTAGATAATATGAATGTTTGGATAACTTTATATGAAACTTCTATAACAATATGTACCTAATTAACATTTTTCACTAGCTAAATATATTTTCTGTGACCTTTTATTAAGTCTATAATACCTACCTATTATGTATTGTCCAAATAAATGCAAAACCTATATAAATATATACACATTTAACTATCGTTATCATAATATACCGCTGAATCGTGCATTCAACATAATCCCAGCGAATATGAATTTAACTAAAAGCTTACCATTTCGGAAATACATAATTCCCATCACGTTTGGACGCTCTTCAATACGATTTATTACTTTAATCGTGTGCGTGGAAAACTCCTGAAACGAAGCGAAAATGATGTGATCTATTTACTAACTGCTTGCCAGCGTAGCTCGGTTCCCTCTTTTTAATACGCGTCTTTTTGAACGAATATGAATTTATTATGTATGTACCAACTCATTCATATTATAAAGCTTTAATATACTTCAAGAACCAGGTGATTATTTGTAGACGTTTGATAAAGTTATATTCGTATGTAGTAGTAGTTATATTATGTATGATTCTCACGACGTTGCTCGGTTCCCTCATTTTAATACGCGTCTTTTTTATCGAATATGTATTATGTATGTACCAACTCATTCATATTATAAAGATTTAATATACTTCAAGAATCAGGTTTTATTTGTAGACATTTTTTATAGCTGTTACTTATAGATGTGAATTGTGATCTATTCACGAATTGGTTCTCGCGACGTTGCTCGGTTTCCTCATTTCCATACATTTTCGATCGCATAGGTATATGTATAGTTAGTAAGGTTTAAAATAGACAATATGAACTAAATTGCTATGCTGCCTATGTTAAGTAATAAAATGAGGGTAATAAGTAATTTCAAACCATATTCGTGACATTAGGACGATTATTTATATTTTCTTTGTGTGTACAATTAAAAAAAAAAACTATGTCACGGAATAGTTAATAATACTGACTATGTAACCAATTTTTTTATTTCTTTCGACTTTCACCGATAGAAACTTATATTGTACTTGACTTGACTGCAGTAGGCTATATCGGATATATTTTATTTTGGTTTTGATGATGAGTAAAAAGTATAGTAGTAATTTTTAGTGAAAGACAAAATAATAATTGAACTCACAGAAGGCATATCCCTGTCAGATATTCTCTTTTTAAACAAATTATCCATAATAATGTAAAATATTTACAAAATATTATACAAAATAAATAATCAAAAATGTATACGACATGAAATATCACAGTATCAAGTGGGCTCTGAATTTTAATTTTCATAATTGCAGTTACCATGTATGAAAGCTTGCCATTGCCGTACAAATAATAAATGGACATTAGTGTAATTACTAATTAATTATTATTATAACAGTTATGACAAGTGATAACTGCGTTAAAAACAACCGACTTCAAACTTGCACTTGCAAAATTTACAAAATATACCTACAGACAAAAATGCTCATAAAATAAAAACTACTGGGCCTATCCGAATAAAATTTTTATGGGACCAATTCGACACCATCCCGCATCGAACAAAAAAAAGAATCACGTAAATCGGTTTAGAAACCTCGGAGTAATCGGTGTACATACATAAAAAAAAAAATATACCGGCCGAATTGATAACCTCCTCCTTTTTTTTGAAGTCGGTTAAAAATTGTGTGAGTTGTGAAGAACTATGCAAATCGCTTTCTGTCTGATTGCATCTTTTTAACAAATCGGGTCTTTAAATTTATAAAAAGTAAGTACCTAGGTATATGTTGTTTTTTTATCGTATAGGTACCTACCATCATTGAAAGCTTTATACATAAAATAGTTTAATTAAAACAATACCTAAGATATTACAAAATATTATTAGCTAGAAATCATGTTTCAATAAAATACATTAATATGTTTCATCATTTATTTTCTTAACAATTATTTATACAAATATTTATCTTAAACTACCTAGTTTGCTTTCTAATCTAGATAAAGTCTGTTTTATAGATTCCATTTCTATAGATAACTGATCGACTTTTACGTTAATTTTTTCCAATGGACTACTCATCTCTTTACTAATTTCTTTGAATTCTATCGCTTGTATCAAATTTAAATCTTTGAGAGTCTCTTCAATTTTCAGTTTTTGTAAAAGTTGCATCTCTTGTTTAATCATCTCACTTTGCTCATTTTGTTTCTCTTCTAATTTTTTCATTGCTTGGTGCATTTCATTGATTTTTGTTCGAAATTCTTTAGAATCCATTTCTTCATCCTTCAAAACTTTTTGATGCTGTGCAATGGTTAATATAGCATCTCGAATGTTCGTTGGTAATACTTTGTAATACTTCCATCTTGGTTTACCAGGACATATGATAACCTTATCGGGAACTCTGCGCTTATTTTTAATACCTTCATTTATTTTTACTGGCAGAATAGTACTTATGAATCTGTTGTATACTAGATTGTCCAATGTTGAAAGAAACTCCACGCGTTTAGCCAACCTATTTATATTTCCAAGTATTTCTAAATCATTTATATCGCTTACGGCAACACCAACCATCAAGTTCATTAGCACAATAGCTGCCAACACGAGAAATACTAAGAAAATCAGTCGTACTATTATGATGGAAGTTGCAAGATCTTGAGAATGCTCTGCATCAAATAAGCCTTCGTAGTCAAACTCTGAAGTCATCATTACCATTGTTTTGACAAATGACGCCCATGGACTATCAAATGGTATTTTTGAGTGAAATTGTATCATGAAGCTAAGAGAAAATCCTATTACTAGAAAAGCAAATGTTAATAGAATCTGAAACAAACAAATAATCAATTTAATATTAAAGCTTACACAACCTTACAAAAATGATAAACATGATACTCACTTTTACTACATTAGCGGCTACCTTTCCAAACATAAGAACGTAATAGCCCCAATTTGGAAAGCGTGATAGTAAAAACATGAGTTCTATCCAAGAGAGGAGTAATGCTAATGTTGCTATGTGTCTAGACCATTCCATATCAGAGAACACGGCGATGGCACTGGGCAGAATGAGAGCAAATACAATAGACCCGAATTTGATCCACGTCTCCATTTGATAAAAGTGTCGAGAACTTTTAACGTTCATGTATAGGATTTCCTGCAAATCAATTTTAACTTTACACACAATTTACATGCGTAATTATTATCAACTATACTATAAAAACAAGTACTTATACTAGCTATAATGTCGTTAAAATGTTAATTAATTACACGGTCTTCATTTATTTATTCTTGTAAAAAGTTGCATCTAATTAAGCAGTAAATACCTGAATATTGTACATTTCTTATATTGACAAAAATAAGATAAAATTAATACCTGTAAAATAATAAGGCAGACTGATGCATATATGAAATAACTCCAAACTGTCGAACCCAGAAATAATGGTGGACTATCATTAGTATCTTTATAAAAGAACACAGAAATAATAAACACAGTGAGCGAAGATACAAAAATTGCATACACTACTATGATTGTGTAAAAGAATGGCAATAAGGCTTTCCATTTTAAATGTAGAAAACTTTCTACCAATGGATGGACTAGTAACCTCTTTTGGTCATATCTATTGCCAGTTGCAAGGAGAGCTTCTATAACTTTCATTTGCTCCATTTCGCAAACTGTAGGCATTAGTATTCGATAATCAATTGTAATTTCACAATTCGCATCTTCAAAGTTTTCGCAACTAGATGAGATGTATGAATCGAAAACATCCTCCATAAAATCTGTTGGTTTCGATAAACTGTTCATAATAAGATGGATAGCGGTTTGTCTTGTTTTTCCTGTACCGTCGGTATATCCAGACAAATCTGCACCTTCTTGAAGAAGCAGTAATATAACGTCTCTACTTCCAAGATGACTTGCCGCGTGCAGTGGATTAAAGCCTTTGTTATTTATCTCGTAGATGGTTGACTTGTCAAATGTAGTAATAAAATAAGCTATTTTTAACAAGTTGAATGCTGCAGCGATATGCAACGATGTCGATGCATAAAAAGGAGTGTCAGTAGTTCTTAATTTTATATCAGCGCCGTACTCTAGCAAAATTTCTAAGCAATCAACGTTGTTATTGAATGTAGCATAATGCACGGGCCCAAAGCCCTTTTTATTTGATGTTGTGAGTGAATTTATCATATCCAGCGCTTTACCGTGTTGATGTTCTAATAAAAGTTTTAATATTTTTGCGTGACTATGTTCTGCGGCTACGTGTAAAACATTAACGTTTCCGGGTAATTTAACTTTCATTGAAGCTCCTTCTTCTAGCAATATTTTAACACATTCAAGATGGCCATTTCTTATTGCTTTAAATAGTGGGGTTTCGCCTTCTTCATTTTGAACTTCAAGGATTCCGTGTTGTTTTGTTACGCTTAGAATTTCTGTGAGGACATCTAAATTTCCCAATGCTGCCGCCGAATGAATTGGCGTTTCACCGTCATTTGCCTAAAATTTAATTAAAACGTTTAATAAATACGTGTAAGGACTCAAAAAAGCTTTCTAATTTATCTATTTATCCAATAAGTATACATTAAAAAAATATATTTTTGTATGTAGATTCGTACCTTAAGAGTAACATCTGCACCAGCTTCTAAAGCAATGCAAACACCGGGAACCCAAGCCTCTTCGACGGCTAATTGCAAAACTGTATGTCCATCTTTATCCTTTGCATCGATAATAGCCAGAAATGGATCATCATCGGCATACGAGTAATTTGCTAAAACCTGCAAGATACTGCTTTATATTCATTTAATACTTGTAACATAATATATTAAGTAAACACATGAAAGAAGTTTAAGTGAATAAATAAATGTTTGAGTTTGATAAAAATGACATCATATTTACCTGCAAAGGTTCCTCTAACTGAAGTTTTACACAAAGATGTAATGGTGTAAGTCCGGAAGAATTTAAACAATTGATAGACGCTCCTATGCCTAGAAGCTCATGTATACTGGCAATATTCTTCAATTCTATCGCAGTGTGAAGAGGAGTATCAATGTTATCCAAGCCATTACTTTTCATAGAATTATGCGTGCCACCAGATTTGATCAGCATTTTGATGATCTCTGTAAAACTATAGACGTACTTAGTTGATAAAATGAAAATCAGAGAAACAGATTACGAGTATAAGAAGATCCTATTAAATATCCTATTAAAGAGCATCTATTAAAAAAAATACACGCATTCACACACATTGTTTTATCTTATTTCGATTTGTTTCATGTTACGGTGTATTTAGATCAAACGAGTGAATGCGCATTGTTACCCCACTATGTAAAATTCTTTTTTGCTCTAGCTCTATGTTCGTTTGATCCTTATTTGCATCTAAATGCGTCACTTAAATATTCGAAATATAATAAACCGTTACTTAATATTATAAGTATTATGCTTTTCTGTTTTCATTTTCCATTTGCCATTTACGTACCTATCTGAATTAATTTCTAGTTTATTATAGTATGCAGATCCTACAATGTCAAGTGCTGTTCTGCCCAGTACATCTTGTATATTGGGATTGGCGCCAGCAGCTAGCAATAACCGAGTACAGTGTTGATGGGCACAGGAGACTGCTACGTGGAGAGGAGTCCATCCTGGTTGAAGTAGTGGTAGCTGGAAGGTATGGGATCATTTGAAGATATCGTGTGATTGTTCTTGTAAGAGAGCTATCACAGGATTCACAGGCAAAGTTATACCAGTATTGGAATACGAAGCTCAAAGGTGTATCTCTTTATTAATAGGTCTGTATACAGGGTTACTTGTAAAACACCAGCAACCTCGCAGGACAAGATAGCTAACATCATAAGTAACAACATTTGCTCTACGACTTTAGATAATTTGTTAGATTTTATTTTCATACAAAAATAAATATTCATTTAATTTTCCGTTTGAATATTATAAACTCTACACATCCCAAAAAAAAATTACGTAAACAAGAAGCGAACGAGAGGGGGAAGGGGGCGTCGCGTCGTCCTATAGATAATGAATAGAACATAGACTTACAAATGTTAGGAGAGTACAATAAAAGCTTAAAAAATCATTTAAATATAATTTATTGTGTTATGCCAAAAGTCGTAGAACAAATGTTGTTACTTATGATGTTAGCTATCTTGTCCTGCGAGGTTGCTGGTGTTTTACAAGTAACCCTGTATATTCTGTACATTAATAGGTACCTAAGTATAGAACAGCCAGTTAATTGAAAGTATCGTAGCTACATCTAAGATGAGCAAAAGATGAGTTTAATGTTTGTTGATGAACTCATAATGACTAATTGATTAACATTATTATTGATTAACATATTAATCGACTGTCCAATACCAAGATAAATTTTACGTAAGTAAATAATTTACTCTTTCAGATGTGTGATATTTTAATAAATTATCTTCCCTTCATTATTAATTGATCAATTTCAATAATAAGTTACTTATTTCACAATGTATGAATGGTATAACAAAGCCTTGCTACAAATTATAAGCATGACGAAAAATATTTCTCAAAAATATAGACCAGATACTCATTTTTAATGATTAGCAGCGCTAAACTAATAACGTATGTAAACTTACGCTCCTTTTGGTGCTCATACAATCATGGTCGATGTCGTCTTTCCATGCTTTCGGTAGTTCTGTAGTTACTTCGTGAATATCGCAACGCATGTTAATCATGTCGTTAATGCTATGGCTTATCTTCTTAACATCTTCTTCGGCTTTTGGCGACATTCTTTCGGTATCTACCCGGCTTTGTATATCTATAATGGTTTATTTATCATCTTTAATAACATTGTTTTCTTCTTTCATTAATACCATTTACAAAACGGAGCAAATTTTTATGTTGCTTTTTTCGATTTTTTCATTACGTAAAAATAGTGTAAAAATGATTTTAAAACATTGATTTATGAAATCTTAAATGTTTATTATCTTTTCTCATTGAAAAGCAATTAACTGAATACTGGGACTGAAGTAAACAATGGTAAAAGATTTATCATAGTTAAAATGGATTGAAGGTCGTCGGTTATAAAGTTTAAACGGATATTTTGTTTATAATTATACATTGGTGCAATTGTTTGATCAATGGTAGATTTCAAAATATTATAGATGAAATGATTCTTGAGGTTCTGTAGTATGCTGCTGTCCATGATTTTTTTAGATTATCAATTGAATTCGTGCCACGTGCAAAGGTTAAATATTTTTTATGGCCTATGTTTTATTCCATCATATAACCTCAATTTTCATTTTCATGAAAATCTATTCAGTAGTTTTGGCGTGATTGAGTAGCATAAGTTCATTCATCCATGCAAATGTAAGTAGCTTAAAAAAGGTATGTAGGAGGTTCTATTAGATACTACAAGATTAATCTATACTAATATTATAAAGCTGAAGAGTTTATTTGTTTGTTGAATGCGTTAATCTCGGGAACTACTGGTCCGATTTGAAAAATTCTTTCGGTGTTAGATAGCCGATTCATCGAGGAAGACTATATAATATTATCATCTCACTAAGAACAAAAGGAACGGAGCACTGCGGGTAAAACCGCGGAGCACAGCTAGTATATCATAATTATTTAATTGATGAAACAAATCTACTATAAATTCTCTATCTATACTATAATATGAAGATTACCGATTAGCTATATTAAAAATACCTTCAGGAAAGTCCAGCAGTATAGCCATTTGTCGTGCATTCCCCGCATATGCAGCCAGGTGCAAGGGTGTTCTACCATATTTATCCAGTCTATTCTTCTCAGCACCATATTTGTTGAGTAGGCTTAGTGCATCACCACCAGTTAATGCGGCTAGATGGCAGGCTGATACCAGTTCAGCACGGCAGGTTACATTTGGATTGGCGCCTTCTTTGAGGAGTCTGTTGATTATTTTAGCAGATAACTATTTAGTAATCTGTGATATTTTTGTAGTAAGTACTTACAAAATTAAGGATAGCATTTTCTGCGATATTTTGTGACGCATAGGTGTTTTTGCAAACAAATAATCTAATCCAAGAAACATCGTTTGTATTTAAATTCAATGTAAAAAGGATTTCTTTATAAGCTGAATTTGCAAAATATAATATTTGGCACGTTTTGACACGTTAGGGTCATTGACTTTCCTTGTCTTGGTTGAATTCATGTTGAGTCATGTACCTATATTGTATAATAGTTATGTACTTTAGTTAGGTATTATAGTAAGAACAACGACGCGACGTTATAACCTTAAAATATAAGAAGAATGAAAATCAATAGTACCAGCAAGGCATGATGGATGTAAATTTTAGGCTTGGAAAATTCAGGGTGTTATCCTAATCAATACTTGGATGATTTTAACGATAATATTATACTTTTATGGATTACCCCTCAACTCATACTTGAAATGAAAAATCAATTGAACGCATGTACACTTTTTACCCCTCATTCTATGACGACGATATCAAAAATTGCTTCCTTCGATATTGCATTTAATAACAGTTTTTAATAAAGAAAAAATTGTTTCCTTATTTTCCTTGTTATAATAACACGTATCTAATATACAATCTAATATACATGTACCTACAAGTGAAAAAGTAATAATACTAATGTGTATATTAGAATTGTGAGGTCATGATAAATGATGAACTAAATATACCTTTTTGTATCTACGATATTGTTGCGTTTCCGAGATCGGTTTAGATCGAGATCGTTAGCGAGATCGTTAGCGAGATTGTTTAGACGTGGTGATGTTTGTTTATAAAAACTAGACGCGAAGTTAAATATACGACAGTCAACAGAAAGTAGTAGCGCGTTAGGTTTCAGGTGGAAAATTTGCGAAAAAAGTTTCATAGAAAATGTATAATCACGTATTAAAAGTTAAGTTTAATAATTATAAAATAAATATGTAGTTATACATATGATGTCAAACTTTTTATCGATCTATGTAACTATACTAATTACTAATTAGAACGTAGTATTAGTGTAAACTACTAGGTTCTACTTTTTTCAATGTAGTAAAATAATATGTCAAGAACTTTTGACTCTTCTTTTTTTTAATGTAGTAGGACTACAACCTGATTGGTTTATATTATGGGTAGGTAACAAAACATATCAAATTACTTACTTTTCAACTTCCTCTACATTATAAGCTTCTATCGCTTCCAGTAAATCTGTGTTAAGTCTTAACAGCCTTCTCTCATTCCTTCTGATATTCTTCGTTATGGATCCAGCAGTGTCTGGTATTGGAGTCATGTCTGGTAGACATGTTTCAAATTCTGGTGATTGGATTTTCAGCTTTAGCAACATGTTGTTGTCGTCGGTTTTTCTGTAATATAATTCAGATGATATTGCTTCGAATTGTAACAAAAATATAATATCATAATAAATTAAAAACCTCCTTAAAATTGTTATAATATCTAAAAAATAAGACCACATGGCAGGCACCAGCTTTCAAGAAAAAAATTATCAAAATCGATTCACCCAGTAAAAAGTTCAGATGTAACAAAGCAAAAAACTAAAAACAGTCGAAAAACGTGAATAGCTAGTTTACAATGCAAGTTCTAAATTCATAAATTCTTGTAAATTACCGGTATTTATTATTTTTATGTGTATGCGATTCTCTTCCATCTTCAAGAGATGGAACGACTAGTAAGGGAGAAATATCCTGTTCGGGAAGTCCTTTTTCTACGTCTGGAATATGTAGAAAATCATTAATATTATGTAATATTAATACTTAGTGCTTTAATAATATTATGTATAACTAAATGTAGAAAGTTCTGTGCATTTGTTTCGCTAAAGCTCGAAAATGTCTGGATTGGTTTGGATAATTTTGATCTCTATTTATTTTATTACCCGTTATTGCACACCATAATTAAATAAAGAAAACAAAAAAAAAAAATAAAAAAATATGGTACCAGGAAGATGTAGCACAATTGGCGAACTTATCTCTAAGCAGCGATCTCTGCCAGGCAACCACGTGGAGAACGGTAAAGTGGGAAACATTTACTCAGAATTTTTATAAGTGAATTTATTATTTTATGAAAAAAATATTTTTTCCCTCATCTAGTAATAATATATAAATATTCCAAATCATTTTACGTATTTATCAATAACGCTTAAGTAATAATTCACATATTTGTCTTGAATATTTTAAAATGCACATTTCATACAATTTTGTAGACTCCATTTTACAATTTACTCATGATCTAAACTACTACTACTTACTTCAGTAAAAGAAAGAGAGTAAAAATCAATATTAGACTCTAATAATAAAAACCTTCATTTTAAGTTCTAAAGTATCAAGACGAAAAGTTTCAAATTAAAGTAAACTTAATAGTTACAACTGAATAATATAATAAATGAAATACACTCGCCTTTACAAAATAACGAGGAAAACATTTTGATTACTATTACTCACGTTATTACATGATATTAACCAAAAACAGTTTACAAATCACACCTTAATAGCACTCAACAAGGCACTCAATCACTTAACAGATAAAAATATATACTATTAAAATTGCATAAAACACTGTTATAACGATAAAAATGCGTACATTGTTTGAGTTATTTATAATTTCATCACACGATTTATATCGGCGATGGTTATCTTCTGACTAACAATGCAAACAAAATCTGAGTGCGAGATCGTTACAGTGAAGGTCATATTTAGCAATTATATTATGCCTTACTAAGGCATTATAATATGTGTCTACAGGTTTTGAAAACCTTTATACAATTAAATAGCTTGCGTCTAATTTGGTTTATTTCCGACTAGCATTCTTAGTCTAAAACCTAATAAATTATACATATTATATGTAAAACCTTCCTCTTGAAGTACTGTATCTATTAAAAAAACCGCATCAAATTCCGTTGCGTAGTTTTAAAGATTTAAGCATGCATAGGAACATAGGGACAGAGAAAGCGATACTATGTAGTGACGATGATAATGTAAGATTTGTTGCGGATTATGGTTGGTAATTGGTATAGTTTGGGTATAGTGGTAATTATTTTTCTTCTTTTGATGATACTTTTCTATTGTTCTTTAATAATATAATCTTAATATATATAAATCTCGTGTCACAATGTTTGTTCTCAATGGACTCCTAAACCACTTAACAGATTATAATAAAATTCGCACACCATGTGCAGTTCGATCCAACTTGAGAGATAGGATAGTTTAAATCTCAAATCGTTTTAGAGAGAGCGGGCGAAGCCGCGGGCGGTAAGCTAGTATATTATATGGGTCAATTTCTCTATAGAGTGACTTTACCTATGTTGATTGATAATATATGCACATATAATTCATGGGTCAGTTTAGTTCACGACCCATATCAATTAATAATTTGATATTTAATTTTTGCGCCCTGTACAACAGCTTCCTTGGTTTATTAATTACATATTCAATTCCGCAACACACATATTATGTATATTTTCATTGAGTTGCCTACATTATTTAGTTTGTGAAGTAATTACATTTAAATTTCTAGCTTGAGTATTGTATGCTGCTTACAATTATTGTTGCTACCAAAATAAACAATGAAATAAAAAGCGTAAGAAAAAAATAGAATACTTTTATTGTTTCATCTATCAAGTTTACTTTCTAGTCGAATCAAAAACAATTTGATATTTTCTATTTCGAAAGAGAGTTGATCTACTTTCATAGTCATTTCTTCAATGGGACGTTTTGATGCCTCCGTGTTATCAGTTACTCTTTCCTTAACTTTATCTAAACCTTCATCTAAATCATCTAGTCGCTTCAGAACTTCGTCGAACTTCATTTTAGGGAACAATGCTTTCTCCGATCTAACAGTATAGATTTGTTCGTTTTGTTTCTTGTCAAGCTTAGTGATTGCATCGTGCATTTCGTTTATCTTATTTTTAAATTCTTCTAAATTTGTTTCTTGCTCTTTGATTTTCTTTTGTTTCTGCGCCATATTTAATATAGAATCTTTTAGATATGAAGGTAATGTTTTGTAATATTTCCACCTCGGCTTACCAGGATGTATGGTGAACATATTCATAACTCTCCTTCTCTGTCTTATTTTCTCGTTCAGCCGTGTAGGTAAAATAAAAGTAAAGAATTTGTTGTATACCAAATTGTCTAACGTTGAAAGGAAATCTACTTGTTTTGCTAGCCTATTTATATTTCCTAATATTTCTAGATCATTTATATCACTGACGGCCACACCGACCATTAAATTCATTAGAACAATAGCGGCCAATATAAGAAATACTAAGAAGATTAAGCGGACTATTATAAAGGATGTCGCTAATGTTTCTGAATGTTCCTTATCAAACAAGGCTTCGTAATCGAATTCTGACGTCATCATTACTACTGTCTTGACAAAAGACGCCCACGGACTTTCAAATGGTATTTGAGAACGGAATTGTATCATGAAACTTAATGAAAATCCGATCACCAAGAAGGCAAAAGTCAAAAGAATCTGAAAAAAGAAAATATATCAATAATCTTCCTCGTTATACAAAATTATCCATGTATTTAGTTGATTGTAAATACTAACCTTTATGACATTCCCTGCGACCTTTCCAAACATGAGGACGTAGTAGCCCCAATTTGGAAATCTTGAGAGCAAAAACATAAGCTGTATCCAAGACAAAAGTAAAGCCAAAGTCGCAATATGTCTTGACCAGTCGGCACCTTCAGAAATAAGATTTGCCGGCGGAAGAATAAAACCAAGGATTATGGAGCCAATTTTATTCCATGTTTCCACCTGATTAAAATATCTTGTGCTTTTTTTGTTAATGTATAGCAATTCCTGTAAAAATATATTTGAAAATTATAGCAAGATGTGTATATTATCTGTAAAAAACTGTCTACTCTCACGATCTTACCTGTATTATTATCAAGCAAACTGAGAAAATTAAAATTTTTTCCCAAACTCCTGGATTGAGAAATTGAGGTGGGTGCTGTTTCGTGTCTTTATAAAAGAAAATGGAAATCGAAAAAGTAGTGAGTGAGAAAACAAAAAAGGCATATACTGCAATTATTGTGTAGAAAAAGGGTAACAGAGCTTTCCATTTTAAATAGAGGAAACTTTCTAAAAGCGGGTGAAGCAATAGCTTTCTTTGGCCATATCTGTTTCCCGTTTTGAGGAGAGCTTCGATAACTTTCATCTGTTTCATTTCACAAATTGTAGGCATTAATATTCTGTAATCTACGATGATTTCACAACTCGCTTCTTGGAAGTTTTGGGAATTTGAAGTGATATACGAATCAAAAACTTGTTCCATAAATTCGGTCGGCTTTGATAAATTATTTAAAATCATATCGATAGCCGTTCTTCTATACTTTTTAGGGCCATCCGTATATCCTGATAAATCCGCTCCTTCTTGGAGTAGTAGAGCTATAACGTCTCTACTTCCATGATGGCTTGCAGTGTGGAGAGGATACCACCCTTTACAGTTTACTTCAAAAATAGTTGTTTTATCATATTTTACAATAAAACTTGCTATGTCTATGAAATTTTTTACCGCAGCTATATGTAATGGTGTGGATGAGAAGTGGGGACTACTTGTAGTTCTTAACCGAATATCTGCGTTTTTCCCTAATAATAATTCGAAACAAGGTACGCTATTGTTTGCGACTGCAAAGTGAACCGGACCAAAACCTCTTCTGTCACCAGCTGTTAATGAATTTATCATATCAATTGCCTCACCATCGTTATGTTCTAATAATAATTTCAATATTTCAAAATGGTTATATTCTGCTGCAACATGTAAAACATTAACATTGCCAGGTAATTCTATTTTGATTGAGGCTCCTTGTTCAAGCAATGCATTTACACATTCTGCATGTCCGTTTATAATTGCTTTAAACAATGGGGTTTCGCCTTCTTCATTTTGACAATCGACAATATTTTGCTTTTTTGCTACGCTAAGAATTTCCATTAGTACGTCTAGATTGCCTAAATCAGCAGCGGCGTGGAGTGGGGTTTCTCCATCATTTGCCTGGAAAAAAAAGTAAATTGGAATATTTTATAATAACAAATATATTGAAAAATTCTGCTAACATTTGTTCCAGAAGTAAAACCATACGCTAAGAGTGACATCTGCTCCAGCTTCTAGAGCAATGCAGACACCAGGGACCCAAGCATCTTCTACAGCAGTCTGTAATACTGTGTGACCATCTTTGTCTTTTACATCTACAAGAGCAGAGAGTGGATCGGCATCGATGTAGGGATAGTTAGCTAATATCTGGAATTATTCAAACCAAATTTTATAAATCTATATACATCTCGATATTCAAACTTTGGGTATTTAAGTATTACCTGTAACGGTTCTTCTAATCGTCTTTTAACACACAGATGTAAAGGAGTTAGACCATCATTATTCAAACAATTGACTGATGCTCCATTACCGATTAGATCTTTAATGCTTTCTATATTTTCTAATTCAACGGCTACATGAAGAGGGGTATCTATTCCGTTTAAACCATTAGGTTTCATGGTATTGTGTCTTCCCCCAGCAAGGAATAGCATTTTAATGACTTCTGTGAAACTGAAATTATTTTATAGAAAAGTAATAAATAAATTGCTTTTTGTGAAAAATATTCAATGTTAGTTTTTAATAGATATCTTACTACTCCGAGTTTATTTCTTCATTATGATAATACGCTGAGCCCACGACGTCAAACGGGGTGCGACCAATCTCATCACATATATTGGGGTTCGCTCCAGCTGCCAAGAGGAGTCGTGTGCAATGACGTCGTGCACAAGACACCGCTATGTGTAAAGGAGACCAACCGGGTTGGAGAAGTGGTAACTGTAAGGAAATTGGATTCAAAATTAAGATATTAACGGATTTTAATTGCGATTTATTCAGTATAATATTATTATTATCACAACATTTCGCATACTTTCCAGTTAGCGAAGTCACGGGGATATAATATACTCGCGTTAAATAATAAAAAAAGAAAATAGGTACTATATTAAAGCTTATATCACGTGTTTATATTATCTTTATTGTAAGGAAGACGGGTGGGATTGGTATGAAGTTATATTCAAACTATTATTTTGTCAAACATAACTCTGGATTGGTACTAAGCTATTTTTTTGAGTATTTCATTTGAAACAAAACCTTACCTTGATAAAATAGAACACAGAATAGACCCAATTGAAAAATATCGAGTCCTCTTTAAAGTATAAACTTCAGAAAAAAATACAAGTCTCCAAGTTTAGATGTATATCTGAATTGAAAATAAGCAAAAGTACTTATAATTATTGTTAACCTACACTGCCTTTAATGCTCAAACAATTGTGGTCGATGTTATCTTTCCAATTCTTCGGCAGCGGCGTTGTAACTTCTTCAAGGTCGCATCGCATATTTGCCATCTCTCGTGTCTTTTGACAT
The DNA here is from genome assembly GCF_905220415.1 of Colias croceus. Taxonomy (NCBI): domain Eukaryota; kingdom Metazoa; phylum Arthropoda; class Insecta; order Lepidoptera; family Pieridae; genus Colias; species Colias croceus. The sequence goes on along the minus strand of NC_059558.1, from coordinate 4,339,622 downwards.
GTTTTCTTTACATCTTCCTCTGCTTCTAACGACATATCACCGTTGCTGACCCGGAGCTGAATATCTGTAAATAAATAATTAGATACTTTTTTTCTGTAGTTAAAATGTGTGTGCTGGAATTGTTCTGTGGCTGGAATCTAAGGCCGCGTTTCCACCTGCAAGAAAACTTCCGCGAGAAATGTCCGACAGTCTGTCTGACAGCAACTTGCAAGTCTACTTGCAGGTGGAAACGCGCAATTAGACTATATACGCGCAAATAAACTAGTTTTCTTTCTCTCTGATTTACAACAAAAGGCTTTTCTATTTTTTGCTCATAAATTTCTAAATATTCCTGGTTGAATGTTTTTTTCTTAATTTGACATGAAATACAGCATGAAAGAAGAAATTAATTATAAAATCTGACAGAGTCAAAAGCGTTTTCGTAAGTTATTAAACTTTGTTGCTTTATTGAGCTCCGAGGTGTTTTTTTAGTATTAAATCATGGAAATAGCGCAGAATTTTATGGTAAGTACTCAAAAATGGTAATACTGGAAGCGATTAAAAGTATCGTAAACATTTTATTATGCAATTTCGTGACCTCAATTCATCAAGCTTCGTGGTACTGAAGGTGCTATGGTTAAATAAAATGTTAAATTAAGACTTAAGTAAATAAGATAAGAAAATGTGAATGAATAATCAAGGAATTGTTGTTGGGAAAATATTCTTGTTTCCTCGTAGAATGAATGATTCAATAATATATTAATGTGGTATCGATTTAAAAAGGAATCGGTAGATTGTAATATTATAGCTTAGTGAACATTTCTACGTCTAGACTGCATGGTGTAGTCTAAACATATCAAAACTTATTGCCTTTAAAGCGAAATTTGCATAGTATGTCTAAGTAATCGTTTCATCATAAATATTTACTATTTCTTCCGACATTTCTTAGAAATCTCAGTACCTATGTAATATTTTAATGGATAAACATCTCGGACCATATTGAAGTATTGTTTACATAAATCTGTTTATATAAACAACTAAGCGGCTAAGTAGCTATTGAAAAAAATAATCTTTTAACAGGGGCCGCTCGCTACCAACACAATGACGCGAATAAATGAAAATGGTAACGTAGTTGGTACTATCATTGTGAACTGCGAGGGATTCCCGGAGACCACGACCCTAGACAGTTTGACGGCGGCCACGTATTCTACGCATATGCGCAATTTGTCGCACCATGCGTCCAATGCGTTGAAGGAAATTGTAAGTATTAGTAGATATTGTTATTGAATTTGTAGCATAATGATTTTTAACAAAAACTAAACTATAAATTTATAAAGAATAGAAAAAATTCGATCACGAGGCGGGGCTCGAACCCGCATCCTTTCGCGCCATTCCGGGGCGTATAAAGCATTTGAATGCCATAAAACCAAAAATATAAATTCAAAAACTAAAGTGCCTTAAAATTGAAATAATTTTATATACAATAGAATCATACGGGGGATACCTTTTAAATAAATAAACATTTAAATCGGTTAATCGAGTTGAATGTTCTGACGTAACAAACACAAAAAAAATATAGTCGAAAGAACCTCTTCCTTTTTGGATGTTGACTGCAAAATAATGAAGATCTATATCACTTATTAAAAAATACAGGTGTGAATCATTATTGTGCAAATAAAAAAAGTAAATAATGAAATTTACCAGAGAGAATATTCTACCATATTTTATGTAGATAGGTACTAGTTGTTTGTAATGGTTTGGATGTTGTAAAAGTAATGTCGCTATTCGGGACGGAGACAAATCTAATAAATCAAAGACATAAAAATCGGTCCAGACGGTCTTGAAATATAAATATTATAGCATTAAAGTTTTATAACATATATTATACCAGCGTAATTTTTGTGTTGTGGTGTATTTTAGGACATCTTTGCTGGTTGGGCACTGTTTATCCTACTAATATAATAAATGCGAAAGTTTCTGAGACTGGATGATTGGATGGATGTTTGTTACTCATTCACGCAAATACTGCTGAACCGATACCATGAAATTTGCTATGTAGGTAGCTGAAGACCCAGAATAAAACATAGGCTACTTGTTATCCCGGAAATCCCACAGGAACGGGAACTTTGCGCATTTTCTTCAAAAACGCGGACGAAAATTTAGTATGGTGATAAAGCATCAAGAAATTTCTGCCCCATTCCATTTTTTATTATCATAGATAAATAAATAAATTGCTTTTAAACATGAGAAACAGAAAACAAATTTGGAAACTTTTCTGTAACTTTAATCACCTCACTGTAACTATTATTTTGAATGTGTTTAACTTTAATTTGTTCTTTCTAGGATGTGACTGACGAGCTCATGGTTTTGCGGCTGGTTTCCAAAAAAACTGAAGCGGTGGTCGCTCCAGACCATGAATTTCATCTTATTGTTGTTATGAGAAATTAGATCTTAATGTAACTGTAATTAATACTTTCAAAGCTTAAAATTGCTTTTTATAAAATTAATAAAGGATTGAAATGATATTTTTTTCTTTCACACTATTTTGTTGACTGTACGTAAATAGCGCGTGCTCATAGTATTCTTGCTTCGTATATTAAAACTCATTAATATCAAGGAGTGAAACGTTTGTTTGTTTGAATTTAAATCTATAGTATAATTTCCTTTGCAAGAACGGCTTTAATATGAAAAGTTCTGGGCACGGCGGAAACGCTGTTTGTTCTTGAGGCAAATATTTGTGCGCGGATATTTTGCTATTTATTTCGTAGAATTTATTCCACTATTATGATAATTCTGTTCAGTTTATAGATTGAATTTCCATTTCATTTGATTGAAAAATATAAAAAAAATTAAAAGAAATATTGAAACATGCAACTGTGCAGTGTGCATATAATAAATAAGGTAATTGATGTTTTGTGTAAATAATAAAATTATGTCGGAACCTTGTTATTTATTTATCTTTTAAAGTAGGTATTGTGTTGATGAAAGAATAATCCTTGGAATAATCATGTTTATCTGACACGTAGGTTAAAACGTACCTTCAGACAGGCCAAGCAAGATGGCCATCTGTCGTGCGTTGCCAGCATACGCGGCAAGGTGCAGCGGGGTCCTTCCATACTTGTCCAGGCGGTGTTTCTCAGCACCATACTTGATCAACAGACCCAGGGCATCCCCGCCAACTAACGCAGCTATGTGACAAGCTGATACGTTGTCCAAGCGGCATGTCGCGTTCGGATTGGCTCCAGATTTTAGTAGCCTGAGAAATGTAGGTCCTGTAGGTGTTTACCTATTTTTGGACTCATTGAGACGAAAAATTTTGTAAAAAGTGTTTATTTAAAATTCTCGACTCTCAATAGTAGGTGGGAACCTAAACTGAATCCTTACTAATAAAGTAAATGCTTAAAATAACTTTTTTGTTCGTCGTTCGGATTTAAAATCCGCACTGGAGCAATGTTATGGTTTTATTTTTATAACTCACAGAGATTTTATCAAATTCGGTTTTTCTTTCATGTTTTTGCTTTTTAATCAATCATATTATGTAATTTCTATAATAGTCAAGGAAGAGCGGAACCTTCTGACACAATCCTTAATCCTTAATTGCTGATATAGTAGGTATGAAGTGGTATACCTTTCAGCCTCTTCAACATCATGTGCATCTATAGCTTCCAGAAGTTCTGTGTTAAGTCTCCTCAGCCTTCGGTCACTCCGGCGCCATTTTTTCGGCCAAGTCTCTGATGTGTCGAGCGCGGGTGTGGATTCCGCTGTGGATGTAACTGACTCTGGTTCTAAGTTCAGCTTTTGTAACGTGGGATGCAATGGGCGTCTGGAAAAAAGGTTTTGGAAGAATCTTAGCGGTATATGGGTATAACTGTGGTATTACATGACTGTATTTTGACGATGTAGCGCTCGATCCATGTCTATTTACACTTTATTTTGAGTGCTCGTAATGTAATCTTAATGTACCAATGTTTTAGAATACCTACCTATCTATACATTTATCTTTAAAATGAATAAGATTTGGGATGGTTTCAGTTAACAATTTCGAATGACAACGCAAATTTTAGTTAGCATTTAATAGGGATTATTTCTTCCTAATTTCCATAGTAAAATAATCAAATAAAGGATTACTTGTATTTAAAAGGTAATAAAGTACTAAAGATTAGTTTTCCAGATCAAACAGGGGGAAAAATATTGACTAAAGTAATTCAATATAGCGTTGGCTTCAGCTTGCCTCAGGTCTTTGTTTGTGAAGTTCACAGATCGCACAGGTATTAGAGAGATTGGAATGGTTTAAATGAAATTAAACTGATGATGAAATAAATATAACAGTTTATTTTTACTCGAGGCCTAATATAGTGTTACATCTGCGGTTTAGGTAATCTGATTATGAAAGCGGTTTAGGGATATGATTATGAAACAGAAGAAAGGAAAATGAATATGCTTATTTTAAAATTGAATGGTCTTGATAAATGTTTCTGTGGTATGGTTTTTTATGGTAATGTTAAGTTGATCACAGAATTAGTGACTTTGAGTTCACATGGAGTTTTCAAAGACATGTATTTTTTCTTTCAATTATTATAGGTATCCTGAGTCTTGCTTGGCATCCTTTTTAAGCGCACGCAACGACACATAAATTTGTGTTTTTATTACTTTTTGACGTGACAACGTCTTATAATTCGATAGAGCCGCCTGCACGCACGAAAAAACATGACTCATGCGGCGTTACCTCGCTCTGAGGCGTTCCATGTAAGGCTTGAAGTGCGAGCGAGAGCGCGGAACGAACGACAAAGAAGCACAATCGTACGTTGTCACGTTCAACTATCGTCAGTAAACCGACTTTACAGACAACCAATTTTTTTTAATAATAATTATATAATGCTATTGTTGTGTGTTGGAATAAATGGTATCTTTTTTCCTTTCTTAATAACAAGTTAAGATTCTTTACCTGAAGACTGGCTGCTGCTGCGGAAGTGGTCGGCCATTTGCGGGATTCAGTAACGGTTCGTTTTCCGGGCTTTCAGGTATACCCTGCTCTACATCTGGAAAATAATATTATATAGTACAAATTATTTTCATCCTAAAGATATTGAGCTTGATACTACTAGATTAGAATAAACGGGTCGTGGTAAATAGATCAGTGTTTAATTATGAGGATTTTAGTGACCTCGGTCAAATACAAACATAATTTTGAGTTTGCGTTGGCAGTTATGTAGTTTATGTATAAAATGGTGGACTTTCCACTTTTCCTTTTCCTTTTTTTTAATAGCTTATTAAGTTGAGCCAATTTATAAGTGCGTGTACAGTAATTAAATATTTACCGTCTCTTACCTGCTGCCATCCATACTAATATTATGAATGCGAAAGTAACTCTGTCTGTCTGTTACTCAATCACGACTAAACTACTGAACCAATTTTCATGTGATTTGGTATGGAGATATTTGGATACCCGAGAAAGGACATAGGCTACTTTTTATCCCGGGAAAATGACGTAATCCCGGAAATCCAACGGGAACGGGAACTACGCGGGTTTTTCTTTGACTGCGCGGGCGAAGCCGCGGGCGGAAACCTAGTTTCTTATAACTTATCCTGTATTCAGAAGAATTGCGACAAATAATTATTTTTGTTTCTTTGATTTGCTTTGAATATCAATTTTCACTGCATAATACAAAATTGAAGTGTTTGTTTGTTTGATCAGGTTAAACTCCGTAACTGCTGGACCTATTTAAAAATTTTTTCACCCGTAGATATGTACGTGATCCCTGAGTACTATATAGTATTGTATTGTATAGTATAAGTACCGGCATAGCCTAATAAATAAAAATAAACTTTTGATTACAATAAGTAGACATGACTCATCGTTATCTTAAGTATAACAACAAGTCTAGATATGTGAGATTGCTAAGTTAAACCTTGTAGTTATTATAATAGATAATGTTGACTCATTTGTTATGTAAATACAATGGATTAACTTACATAGATTAAACGAATTACATCACTGTTCATTAAATAATAGAGTTTAATTTCGTTTACATTTAACTAGTTAGATTTTAAATTGGGAACATTATTTACATGCAAGTATATCTATAAATAAGAATATATATTACGCCTATTTATTGTATTTGTTTGTTTAATTTAAAGTATTCATTTTAAGTGAAACAATCAAAGAAATATCACCTCTATACTTAGAGCCTCTATAATATAATTTTGTACTAAGTTTGAATCTCTACTTTTGTAGAGATGGAATTATATCTACCTAATGTGAAATTAAAGTTAGGAACAAATCCTAATTGCCTGGTAATAATTGCATATTTAACATGCTATGATCAAAAATATTTTATTCTTAATACAATTATATATATAGAGGGATTATTTCTAATGTAGAGATTTATTTATTAAGCTATTGCATAGCTTCTAACGCGGGCCTGGAGCGCAGGGACCGAATCGGGAAATTCCGTAACGAAAAAACCTCACGCTCCCCACTCCGACGGGCGGAGGTGTGGCTTGAAGGCATAGCATGCAATAGCTTTACCGCGGCAGTCCCCGAGTGCCACACGTCTTTTTATTCCATAGATATAAATAATTACCCAACATAATTTATTATAACAAGAATTATATCTATAACATAGACTAGATACTCATATTTAAACCCTTCTACTTTAACTATTTTCTTTCATAGTTTCACAAAAATAATTTCACTGTTTTTTTTCGCACTATACGTATTGGAGGTTTTTAAGCACAAACATTCACTTCTATGGTTATCGTGTGACTAAATTTTATTTGAATTATTAAGAAATTAAGAATAGAAAACTACATAAGAATAACCGGTGTTTTAACTATTGACTTTACATACATTATGATGTTTAGTTATGTTTTAAAGATCTTTGTTATTTTTTAAATGTGATTCCATTAACGTTAAAGTAAAATTTACTGGTGTTTAATTTTTTTTTGAGGTTAGTTGCATATGTGTAAAATATTAGATATAAATTGATAACAATATCACGAATTATTTCCTAATAATACTAACTATTTTAGTGAGAGCATTACGTGAACGCGAGCGAAGCCGCGGGCAGAAACATGTATTAGAACTCTAATATATTATATAGGTAATAAAAAGTAATAAAATAGACAAGAAATATTATGAAACTTAGACTATTAGTCAGACCACAGTTTATCTATAGTTTTTACGATAAATCTCTTGAATGTAGATTGTAGGTATTTCAATTAATATCAATTCTCAACGTAATAAATACTTAAACTAAACTAATTTTCTCGCTTATACCGTATCCCAATCGTAAATTTTTAAAAAGATTAGAAAAATTGTTCTCATATTGCATCACTGAGATTAAATAAATAAGTACATAATATTTACTTTGCATTGATGCTCATGACTTCTTTATGGAAATGATGTCAATAATTTTGACTATTTTATTTTTTAAATTAAAGCGATTGTTTTCCTTAATTCCATACTAATATTTTAAATGCGAAAGTCTGTTTGTTTATTTGTCTTTCTTTCACTTGATTATTATAGAGCGATTTCTAGTATGATATTCGAATCTGGTTTTAGTAATTACTAGCTTAGTTTTAGTTAGTTGCGTAGTTTAAAGATTAAAGCATACAAAGGGACATAGGGACAGAAAAAGCGACTTTGTTTTATACTATGTAGTGATGAGGCTAGACGGTGACATAGGCTACTTTTAACAGCGGGGAAACATTCCCATTTCCTGTGACTACGCAAGCGAGGGCGCGGGCGGAAAGGTAGTAAATTTAGACACAAAAACTTATAGGTAACTGATTTTAAATAGATGATTTTTATAGTGTGTGGAATTATTTTCTATATTGTTATTATTTTAATTGATGTCAATTAAGTCACATATTCGTCAGGTAGGTTAGTTATAATATAAAACGCATTATCTTAGGCAATTAAAATAATATTAATATTACAATAATGGACTTGAATCGATCTTATTTTGATTACAGAATAATATATATGGTAGATTGCACATCTTGATGTTAGGTTTTTAAATTTTGGTAGAAATTCGATTTTATTGAAAATAACGATTTCTTAAGTTTTTTGTATCGACTTGGTAGCTAAAGGACATATAAGTTACCAATTGTAATTATTTTACTTTTCAAAAATTGCGCTTTTTTTCTATATATGTTTTTAACGTTCTTAATATTTTTTATGTTTTGTTAGCTATACCTTTTCAGTGATTTTAAAATTTGTTATAAAGTTTGTACTTTGATACAAATCTTGGGGTAAGGATCACTTCTACTTTAGCAATAGGAGTCAGACATAGCCCAGACCCTCTACCAAATCACGGGAATGCAGTTATACATTCTCCACATACAAAAGAATGTGCAGAGCACACGTGTCAGAAGTGAAACTTCTTTGGTAAGATTATAACCAAAATCCTCGCCTTTGTCCATGACGTGAAGGTATTGCCATGACGCGACCTTGGAATTTGAATATCAACGCGCTTATAGAAGTCACTTCAAAAAGGTGTTTTCAACACTTCACTGACATATTATGCAAAATCAAACAAGGATTAACGAACCTCTCTCCATAATTACAATATAAACACATCCACTATCACTAATGTATGCATTAACTTCAAGAGACGGCAACGTTTTAGCGTTTTTAGTATTGGCTCATTGATGTCGATATGGTATTATCGATAAATATTTCCTGTATAACCTTGGTTGTAGGGTTAGGAAGGTATATAGACTGGATTGTTTATTTTGGTAAAGGATGGAGTAGTTTCTTACGTCAAGAGTTATGTTAATTTCGTTTAACGAGTTGTTTGCTAGCTTTACATTTAAAAGAAGTTTGTAATCATTTAAAAGTGATTTAATTTTTAATTTTTTATGAGGCTGGGACATCTCAATTGATAGCATCAGCCAAGTAAACACTGAGCAATCAAAAATATAGGCGTGGTATAATAATAAATAATAATCCTTTAATACGATATTAACGAGATTTTAAGATTTTTTATGACTCTATACCTAAAATTTGGAATGTCTGTTAATTCGTAACTCTACGCGTACTTCATGTTATCTAAAGATAAGACCTATATCTTCGTTTACTTGCGTTAATAATGTACATTAAATTTAAAGATGTGAATTGGCTTGCTTATTCGATGGCTATCCGATCAAAGTTCCATAGATATTAAAATATAATGCGAAATTTAAGTCATGTATTTATCATTTATTTGAGATAATATATTGCATTCTTATGGCTACTAAATCGATTTTGAAAAAAAAAATGCAAATAATTATCATCGATTTTGCTATATTATATTCATACATTCGATTATTCGAGAGAGAAGAGATTTTGATAAAATTTACCCTGGCAATAGATAAAGGTTCAAAGTTAGACGCAATATTTGATATTCGATGTACAGTCAAAATACAGCAAAGCCACGACTCACGAGTATATTATTAATAATCGTCATAAAAATCTTTATATTTTAAAATTAAAAATGGGAGTACCTACTTATCATGACTGGGGCCGTATATGTTATTTTTTTGAACTGACTTTCAAAACGCAATAACCAGCCATGGTTAATTATATATATTATAATTATATTATATTATGCCAGTCAGTTCAATTCACGGCGTAAACTGTCTAGAAATAAGAGGTCATAACGTATTATGGGACCAGGGGCCGTCCCTGGTCCCTTTTTCTGGTACAGTTTATATGAAAAAATATTTCATCTCACAATTTCTACACTCATTAAGGACCTAATTCCGAGCATTATAAAATTATAATCACGTTAGCACTAATTACTGAAAACAGGGTAACAATTCAAAAGGGTACATTTTAAAGGCTTAGGGTCATACAGGTGCTGGTATATGAAATATTTACAAAATATTAAGCTGAGAGTAATTATGTCACGAATTATAATTTTTCGTAAATTTTATGAGGTATTTGGGAATGTGGAATAATGTTATACATGGATCTTCTACATAATAAACATAAATCGCTAAATGTGTTGGTAAGAGGAAAACTTGAGAACGGCTGAACCGATTTTGTTAATTATTTTTTTATAATATTCCTTGAAGTATGTACGAGGACGGCTCGTAAGGAGAGAAAACGTAAACATGTGCCACGCGCGAAGCCAAGGCGGACCGCTAGGCTATGTACCTAATATATAACTGAATCGCAAAATGTGTTGCTAAGCGCAAAACCCAAGAATCGGCCAATTCGGCACAAATTTTATAAACGTTTTTGGTAAGGCACAAGCAAGGTTCACAAGGAGAGAAAACACGAAAAAGGGGCAATAGGGCAGAACAACGTCTGCCGGGGCAGCTAGAATTGTATATTTTCTGTAATGTAGAGTAATTAAAAATGTAAGTCCGTTTTTTTATTTGTGGTCTGTGGTTTAAAAGCACAGTACAGTCTAGTACCTATGGGTAATGTTTACAAGGTAAATGTAAGTTTATGTAATACTAGATTTCCGCCCGCGGCTTCGCCCGCGTTTGCAAAGGAAAACCCGCATAGTTCCCGTTCCCGTGGGATTTCCAGGATAAAAACTATCCTTTGTGTTAATCCAAGTTACCCTCTATATGTGTGCTAAATTTCATTGTAATCGGTTTAGTAGTTTTTACGTGAAAGAGTAACAAACATCCATACATCCATACATCCATACAAACTTTCGCCTTTATATTATATATTAGATAAATATTAGATATTAGATAATCTGTGTACTTAATAAGTATTAGTGAATCAGTTCTTTACTTAAAGCAACTTAGAGCAAGAATAAATCGTGTGGATGAGCCTTAAAATTTTTCATCTCTGCTCGTCCAGTGTGACCCGCGCCTAACATCTAATTTTCATTCAATAAAACATGTACGGCCAGTGTCGCTTTGTACAGAAATTTTGATCTTGAATTTATGTACCGCGGCGTTCTTGCATATTGTATAACGGACTTTACTATGTAGGGGAGAGTTGGATAATACCGAGCCCCTAAGGACTTGGGCCTATAGTTAGGAAACTGATTGTTGTTAAAAAAAATAAAATTGCGTAATTAGTAGGACATTTATTCAGGTACGCATACCATATAACACAAACTTACAAAATTTAAACAAAAAGTAATTATTGCCATTTACCAAAAAAATATAAAGTCGCGATATTGTCAAACTGGTCTGATAATATCGTGCCCTGGGTTGACAAAATCGTGCCCACTTTAATCCCACACAAATAGGTGAGTAATAGAAGTAAAAAAGTCCAAAAAACCCAAATCTTTTTCTAGAAATTAAATTAACAAAAACTTAAATTCTTTGTGACAACTTAAACGTAAATATTTTTTTATAACAAGAAGTTTTTGTAAATCTTTAAATTATATATGGACTAGTCAGTCTCAAAAATACCTAATATCAATTAAATATCAGATATCAAGTTATATTAATCACAGCAAAAATCACACAAAAAATTATCAGCAGAATCTTTTCCGCTACATTCCTTGTGTATCCAATTCGAGCATCTACAGCAACGGAACCACAGCTCTCCATTACGACCAAACTCTTCACATACGGCGCAAATATCCCTATTCTCTATGTCAGTTAGGGGCACATCATCCATACTTACATACATACGTTTCTTAGACTTCCCTTTGTCTTTCTTTTTTCCTTTCCTGACCTGCTTCTTGCTTTTCATATTATTATCTTCATCCTCAGTATTTTCGCTACTGTTCAAAACTTTTCTCTTGACAGACTTTCCTTTAATTTGTTTCTTTTCTTTAACTTTCTTCTCTGCAACATTATTTTCTTTTGCTATCTTCATTTGTCGTTTTCTTTCTTTTTCCTCTAACTGCTCTTTTAATGGTGTTGAAGTGAGAATAATGGAGTGCAGTTTTTTAACACGTCGCTGTATTTTTATTTTCTTTTGTGGGATCCCATGACTTCTTCTTTTTCTTTGGCACAGATTGGTCCATCTAAAACAGATATCACACACAACTATTTATCTTAAATTACTCAAATTCAATCAAAATCGGTTTTATCGGTTAGGATATAAAATACCACAAACAGATTTACATACAGACATGTCATACATAACTCTTTTGTTGAGGTAAAAACAAGTTAATGTAAATAAAACATAATTTTCATAGTTTACAATTTCGCGCCCTCGACTGATAATACCGCGCCCTCGGCGCGGAATTATCAAACTTGATCATTTTATTTTTTAACCTCAAAATTATATGGAAGATATTGTAGTACGTAGAAACGTATTCTGATATGAATTCTACAGAATACAAGCATTAAAAATGTATAGTATCAAAGCATTACAATATAAATACAGTATTACTTACTTCTTTCCGAAGGTACACGAAAAATTACAAGCAGTAACGAAAAAAACAACTACGGCACGTACTATCTCCGTCGTTGCGTGAACCGTAATGGCGGTGCGCGGGGAGGGGTGTAGGCATGTCCGGCTTCGATGTGTACCCACTGATTCGCAGATCTAGTGGATAGTTTTGGAATTACGCATACGCGCGGAATTATCAACCGCGCGGTATTATCCAACTCTCCCCTACATTTTAGAGTAGACTTTACCGTGCGGTAGTTTTAACAATACCTTGTGTTTTATGGTCGAGGTTGTGTGGATTATATATCATATTGGTTCTCTGAATTATTCTGTTTCTAATCCGTATTGAGTGAATCTTCAATAGTATGTACATTAAAACGTCAAATATTTGAGATTCCGATAGCATTGTTAACGTATAGGTTCAAAATTCAAACAGCTTGTATTGTCTATACTAATATTATAAAGCTGAAGAGTGTGTTTGTTTGTTTTTTTGAACGCGCTAATCACAGGAACTACTCTTCTGATTTGAAAAATTCTTTCGGTGTTTGATAGATAGATTTATCGAGGAAGACTATATAAGGCTCGCCGTCGCACTAATTAATATATTATCACGCTAAGACCAACAGGAGCGGAGCAATGCGGGTGAAACCGCGGAGCACAGCAGCTAGTGTATTATATTTTCTTTGCGTATAAATGTAGGTCTGAAACTATTGTTATACAGGGTGTCCCACTATTGGTATACTAAGAGCTAGTTTTGCATACACTGATCACGTAAAAAATACTTAAATAACAAAATAATCCATATTTTCGTCCACCACGGTGTACACATAGAGTTTTAAGAATACATCTTTTTGTCAAAAAAAAATTCGTCTGGAATTTTATAAGTATTTTTTACGTATGCAAAACTACAACCTCCTTGGGGCTTAGTATACCGTTGCTGGGACACCCTGTATAATCTATCTATAACTGATATGGCTAAAAAACGTTTGTTGGTTGTTTGTCGGGTAAACTGTAAGTATTTCTATAATTTTAGAAATATATATCTATACCAGAGAAACTCATCAAATATTTCATGAATTTTCACATATATATGTGCCGAGAGAAAGCTACGAGCTACTTTCTAATTTAAATAGTTCAACTTCATCTTTGAATCCTTACTTTTTATTTTAAAAAGTTGTTAATGTGTAAAAATATTACTATCTTCATCATAGCTATTAAATTGTGGCAGGCGTTAATTTTAACGCCTATATATTTATATGATATAACGAGGTGCATAAAATACCTAATTTATGTACCTTTTCGGTTGCATTACATTTAACAAATACATATTATCTATTTAAAGGCATTGCGATCTATAATTATTGAATTATGAGATGGGCTTATGTTGTTAATAATAAAGAATCGAAACCAAAATACAAAATAATATTCATCAAAAATATATTAAGAATTTAATATTAAGATTCACAATGAAGTGCTAAAACTATGTTTTTGACTCCGCAGTTGATTTTTTAAATTTCAATGTTTAGATACAACTTTCTCAAATAATTTATACATTATTGAAGCGTGAATCATAAGTCCCCACCCTGGCTCTGGCCTGGAAGGTACCTAACCAAATCTAAAAAATTAAATTATCTAACTACTGACTACAAAACTTAATATCCGCAAGAAAACTCACTTTCGAAAGTTTGTGCAAGATTGACCCGATGCGTAAACAAACGTAATCCTTTTGTTTTTCGTTTGTCTGTGTGAGTCACTATTCCTATGTGCAATTATTTACCTCTAATTTTACTGATTAACAAATTGTCATACGCCCAGCGCCTAAGCAGATCCATATAGCCACGATCGCAATCTTAACGGAAACTATCCACTTTAGGGCAAAAGTTATTGTCTTAGGTTGTATTATGGCTTTTTGTAGAAAGTAAAATTTTGCATCTTTTATATCCTGTAAACTCTTTTTGGAAAACTCACCGTTTACTATTTATCGCCCATTAAATGAATTGGTTTATCGTTTTTTGCTCTTAAAATATTGGATTAATCAATAAAATACATCTATCCATTTTTTAAGATCACTTTATTCTCTACAACTTTTGTTAAAAAGTTTTTTTTCTAATGCCATAAATATAATTATATAAATGCAATTTTAAAGTTTTGGATTACCTATGCATATTGCATACCATATAATGCTACAAATTCAAGAAACTAATTAAAAATTATGTACTGGTAGTTCTTCAAAATTAATAGTTAATTTCCTCACCTGCAATAGTACCTAATGGACTTTTTAAATATTTTATGTTAGGTATTGTATTTCGTAAAACTGAATAATATTGAGTACATATTATAATTTATATTATTTTATATTCGGATGCAAGAATAAAATAAAAGTAAACGAAAGGAGGATATTTAGAAAAATGTGTTATAAATTAATTTTTCTATAAAAAAAAATCAAAATTTTATCAAAAATCCACTTGCATTGGATATCTCTTTTTCGTCTTCATTACATCCGTAAAAAAAAAATTTTTAGGCCGCGTCACCCGCCGAGCGCCGGCCGCCGACAAACTCAAAAAGTATGGGCACTAGAAAAGTTTAAGTATTTAGTAGTTGAACAAAAGTTGTAGAGAATGAAGTGATCTTAAAAAATTGATAAATGCATTTTATTGATTAATCCAATATTTTAAAAGTTATTAGCCAAAACGATAAACCGGTTCATTAAATGGGCCATAAATCGTACACGGTAAGTTTTACAAAAAAGATGCGAAATTTTACTTCCTATAAAAAAGGCAAAATAACTTTGGCTCTAAAGTGGATAGTCTCCGAAATATCGCCCAAAAATTTTTCTTTAAGATTGCGAGCGAAGCACCACCTGGATCTATCAGCAATTTGTGTTTTTATGGTCAGTAAGTGACCCTAAACTTTAAAACAAAAACGAAATTGCATCGGAAATTTAGTGCGAGGTTAAAATATGCTTTAATTACTGGGATATGTTTACCATTTAAAATGGTTTAATTTACCATTTATATAGACATGTTTATTTATTTCATGGTAAAAAGAAATTAATACATCACATTAATGTATCTATAGAAAGATAAACTATATAATATAGTAGCCAAACCATATTTTTAGGGTTCCAAACCACAAAAAGAAAAACCGGAACCCTTATAGGATCACTTTGTTGTCCGTCTGTCTGTCAAGACCATTTTTTTCTGAAACGCATGGAGGTATCATGCTGAAATTATGAAAAAATCAAACTACTAGTCAACCCAATCAAAAAGATACAGCCGTTTTTGCTGAAAATTTTCGACATCCGCAAGGATCGCAAGGAATCAAATCCTACAGGTTTCTTCGTGTACCCAGAATTTTGAAATTTTCAATGAAATAACGTCTTATAGCGCAGATAAAGGACGAAGTGCGAACCGTTTAGGTTTTGATTCCCTTGCAAATGTCAAAATATGTGAAAATTTGCAACATAAACGGCTGTATCTTTTTGATTGCGTTGGTATATAAGTTTGATTTTTTTTACAGCTTCAAGAGACGGTAGATTTTAGTGTTCAATATTAATTTCAGCTTGATACCGCGACGCGTTCCTGAGAAAAAAATATTTTTAGATAGACAGACAGACGGACAACAAAGTGATCCAATATGAGCTTCGTTTTTTTTCTTTTAGAGGCTCGAAGCCCTAAAAATTAAACGGGATTATACCTCGGATAAAGTTGCTAGTTAAATTTTTTTTATTATTGTTGCCCCACCCTGAGCCCATGGCTAGCTACGCCCATGATAAACACCCATTCATAGGGTATTTAATTTCGCTAACCTTTCAACAGATTAGAGATAAATCTGCTTATTAATCTGCTCACCTTGAGTTGTTAAGGGGAACGTTATAACCATTTAGTGTGGTGACATGACGATCAATTTATTAGTTTTAAGTTTTTCAGAGAGATGATATAGAGTAAGTCGAGGATACAATCCATCTTTGTGTAGGTAGTCATTTTCACTTCGCACACTTTGCTTTGCAGCAGTCGAGATAATAATTTAATTAATAAATCGCGTTTAAAATCCGTTTAAATATCTAATTTATTAATTTATTATGCCTTCTATTTCTACATAATCATAGAGGTAAGAATAAAAGCACCCACATTCATAAAAAAATACATTTGTTAATCTAACGAAGACTGAAACGTTACTGAAAATAAGCTTCGCCTTATCAAAATCTCGGATGCGGGTTGTATTGTATAATACAAAGCTCAGATAATAATCTGCCCTGCTCCTGGTCACTGCACAGCTTAGATTAAATTATATTTCATGAAAAGCCACTGTAGCTGCTCAATCTGGAAATGTATTTAGACTTGGTTTTGTTCAATTGGAAGCTAACGCAGCCCTTGGGTGATGGAGTTTTGTTTTGGTTTGTAATGACGTTTTTTGAACCGTTTAACGTGGTTTAACATAAATTGATAAGCTAAATATTCTTTAGTTATATGTGTCAGTAAATAGTTATATCACTAGTAAATTAGGAAATAAACGGTGTCACATATAAATTGCAAATAGAATATACAAGCCGTTGTTACAACAGATTAAAAATTTATCCCATTTTAACACGTTCACTGCGGCACAGATATAGCTGTACTTTCCATTACTGCGTTACGGGTCGTTTTAAACCTTGTCCTATACCAGAGATTGTGGCGGCACGAGGCATATTAAACCCCACCGCCCGTTGGAGACCAAAATCCTTTTTTTGGCGCCAAATAAGACAAAGTGTGCGGTCTTTGTCCTGATTATTATTAACAATGAGTTGATTGACCTAAATCTACCACCGCCCGTGGTTAGATTAGTTAGTTTAGATTCTATGGGTAAAATAAAATGTGGGGTCTGATGTACCCCATACCGCACTGAACAATAGCAGTTTTTCATACAATTTAGTGATGGGAAAAGAAATATCGATTTTATTTAATTGTATTTATTTATCAAACTTATGGATGTTTTTCATTAAAACAGGCCAAACAATAGGTAATATTGTTTGCAACCAGTGCATTCTGTGAGAATTTTCTTTACTTTTTTGTCAGCCTCACGACTTGTTAAGAAGGTGCGGAGTTTTTAGTAACATCCTACACGTCTCCTCTTCTTTGATCCCTTTAAGAGATGATGTGCCTTGTTTGTTGGCTTGTTGACTTGGGCAAGAGTTAAATTTTGATGAGCCATACACCGATTGCCGGGTGTTTTGGATTTGCCGCTAGTTGATTCAATGAACAAACACACTAATAGTAATCATGATTATCAACCTATTTGAAGAAAGTTACTCAACATTTCACATTCACGTTTCTATTAACGATATTTATTATAACGAGTAGTTAGGATGTTTGTAAATTACCTGTATCTACATTCAAGTCATTCTTTGTAAAAGCTTCAATAAGTTGTTCCACAAATAGTCTCAAATGCGGTGCACAACACTAACCGCGTGAGCTAGCTTAGGGTGCGGTACGAGGTGCGCGGTGGTACGAGGTGTTCGCAACCTCGTTCCGCACTGTGTTAGAATTTTTATTTGTTCAGTGCGGCACGAGGTCTTAGAAACCCGGTATTAAGGTCGGTATACCATTGAACTAGGAATCAATAGCACATCTCAGATATATAGATATCACTTTCCTACACTGAACCAGATGGAAGTTATGCCTCCCGCACGACAGAGAAGTTTACGTTTTTTCCTACCGCTATAACGACGAGACACGGACAGGGTGTTTCAAGCCCTGTTTCGCAGCTAACGTGTTAAAGTAGGTAACGCTGGCTTGGAGAGCTTTTGATTGGTATTTTAATTATATGTATACACAAGCGAACAATCCATTCATTTATTTACGTCTATAATATAAAAGATAAAAGTATGTATTATTTTTATCACGTAGTTCTTGTTAGGTACATAATGTTGTTTTTAATCAAATACCTAGTCTTCACAGGTATATTTCACGTCGTAGCAAGCTATTTTCTATTACCTATATTTGGATAAAAGAAACGAACAATATATTTTAATAAAAGTGTCACGTTTCAACCGCCCATCAATCACAATATATCACCATTTTACTTTTAAGCTCCAGAGCGATCTATCATCAAAACTATTATGGTATTAGAATACGAAATCTTTGGTATTTTTAACCGACTTCAAAAAAAAGGAGGAGGTTATCAATTCGGCCGGTATATTTTTTTTTTTTTTTTTTTTTTTATGTATGTACACCGATTACTCCGAGGTTTCTGAACCGATTTACGTGATTCTTTTTTTGTTCGATGCAGGATGGTGTCGAATTGGTCCCATAAAAATTTTATTCGGCTAGGCCCAGTAGTTTTTATTTTATGAGCATTTTTGTCTGTACTTTGGAATGTAGCAAGTAACTTTGATTCACTTCCCGGTAACCGATTGAGCTGAAATTTTGTATAAGTGTGTAAATTGGATAGCGATGAAACATTATCATGACATAGAGCTGATTTGATGATGGAATCGGAAGGTGGCCATAGGAACTCAGTAATATATTGACTCAACTTTATCGAGTTTGGGCTCGTTTGATTCGTGTTGAAAATTACACTAAAAAGTATTAAATAAAATTAACTGCGTTAAAAACAACCGACTTCAAAAACGGAAAAGTAAAAAATAAAAAAGATTTGATATTATTAATTACTACATATTATTTAGATGTGCTATTTATTAAATAGGTTTGAAGTCGGTGCCAAACACTAAGCACTTAGTATTAAGCCCGTGCACCGACATCAAACCTATTTAATAAATAGCACATCTAAATAATATGTAGTAATTAATAATATCAAATCTTTTTTATTTTTTACTTTTCCGTTTTTGAAGTCGGTTGTTTTTAACGCAGTTAATTTTATTATTGCTTATTTCATAATACTTTTAAAGCAGTAGTTAATGTAAACAATAATTAATAATTATGATTAGCGTTAGTATATTTTTAACTATATTTGCCGTCTAAGAATCATTTATCTTTTCAGTAAGCAATTTTTTTACAGAAATCATTGCCAAAATAATTGCTTACTCTAAAACTAAATTGTGATCATTTTGCGCACGTATAAATAATTTAAAAGTCGACGCTTGTGAGAGCTTATCATAGATTTAAAAGTAAAGCCCTAAGTATACAATTTAGTTGCCTTTCTATGTGGTAAATCTTCAACACGCGTGATGCAAGTCCATCTCTATAAAACACACAGAATTAAACACTGACATTCGAAGGAAAAACTGCTTAAAGTTGATCATTTATACATACATTCGATACATATATGTTATTCATGAAACGTATCAATCGCTTCTAGCAGCACGTGGTCGGAATTTCAAGAAACTATTACAGCGGTCAAAACCGTATTTCCCTACTCGATACTGTACCTAATCTTATTTCAAGTAGATAAGTGGAAATGTAACTTTCATTCCGCGTTCTATTTTAAAATTGAAAGTGTTTTTAGAAGTTCCACTTTTGCTATAATTATAGATACATATTTTTAATGTAATTTCAGAGTTCAGACTGGTCTTCAACACAAGGAATTTAAGAATACCACCCTATGGTGGTACAGGGTACTATTGATTGTAACACATGAGATGATATAAATTTGCATATGTATTATAATCGCGACATATTTTGACTACTTATTAGGTTATATTATTTCAATGTCTTGTATTTTATTCTAGCTCTGGAACCTTCTACGTATATTCAGTCTTTGATTATTGATATAAACATAATCGCTGTAGGTTATAGACTGTTTTAACGTTCTCTATCTCTACCAACTTATAGTTACTTCGCTTCACTGTCTAGAAATAGATGTAATAGATATTAATTCAATACTCTGAACCCTAGGTCCGATATTGCTGGTCATTTGAAGTTTTATACCGACGGTTTATTAAATTCCACATCGGAATAGATTCCTAAACGTTCGTGCGTTCCGCGCCGTGTAAAGCATTTTTAAATGACCTGAAGTTGCGTACCTGACGCCTACGTCATGTGAGGTACGGGAATGGCGGGAACATTATGGGAACTACGCCTTTGGTCAGATATAGCTAGTATAAAAAGCTGTTTGGATTTTTTATATTAAGATATGTTGCTCTAGTGTATGTTATAAAATGTAAGTTATGTATTTATTATAAAGTTAATTTGTGTATTTTCGAATGAAAAACAAAATCGGGTGGCATGTTGTAATTATAAAACTATTGTGTTAGTTCATATAACTTTTGCGTGAGTTTAATTATCATGTGATAATAACCTTTTAAATAAACTTTGTGTTTATATGTTCAATTTAAAGCTGCATTTGTCCATATTATATTTTAATTGCTTAAATCATAATTGAATCGAACCTAAGGCTGGTTGCAGAGCTTGACCGACCGTCAGTGCGTACGTCAGTCGCGCTTGTCATATTATGTATGGAAATTCATAAAACCTTTCATATCTAGACCGACCATACGCACGCGTATTGTCATGCGCATTAAGTGTCATAGTCATACAATTTTATTGTTGAGGCGTATCGTCAGGACCGACGGTACGCACTGACGGTCGGTCAAGCTCTGCAACCAGCCTAAGTAACATCTTCCTTATAGAGATAGACTAGTAAAAGTTGATGAAATAAGTTATGGTATTTGTGACAGTTGGTAAGTAACGACATCAAACATGACATATAGGCAATTACGATGAAATGGTATTATCTAGCATCGCTTGAGTTAGTTATATTTCGTTTCCACTTGGTTTCCACAGTTCAACGTATTGTTCTATTTGTCAAATATAGTCTGTGGACACACTGGGAGCTCAAGCAAGCAAAAATTCTGTTTCTCTTTATCTACTCTTCAAAATAATCAAGGAGTCATAATAAACTTTTTTTTTTTAATATATAGCTGTAAAATTATCAAATTATCTCTATATAGTACTGGTAATGCATTAAAAAATATACCTAGAGCAACGTTGAATTTTATTTTTTTATTTTTATGGCCTTCAAATGCATTATCTACACTAATATTATAAAGAGGAAAACTTTGTTTGTTTGTTTGATTGTAATGAATAGGCTCATAAACTACTGGACCAATATTAAAAATTCTTTCACCATTCGAAAGCTACATTATCCACGAGTAACATAGGCTAGGTTTTATCCCGGAAATCCCACGGGAACGGGAACTATGCGGTTTTTTCTTTGAAAACGCGGGCGAAGCCGCAGGCGGAAAGCTAGT
Organism: Colias croceus; assembly: GCF_905220415.1. Taxonomy (NCBI): domain Eukaryota; kingdom Metazoa; phylum Arthropoda; class Insecta; order Lepidoptera; family Pieridae; genus Colias; species Colias croceus. Next base: position 4,318,152 of record NC_059558.1, on the reverse strand, counting down.
AAAGAATAAAAAAAATATTATCACGAAGATGAAGATGACAAAACGCTATATTAATATTACACAAATTACAAACTACATGAAAATAATTATATCAATTAGGACGATTTTAGAAAACCCTATGTATTAGAGATGCCTAATCTAGGGACGATGCCGAGGCTTTTGCTCAACTGTAGCGCTGTTATTATGTCCAAAATTTTTATAACATTTCTCTAATTGCATTGTTTCTATTTCTTATACCTAGTTAAGTCAATGGTGATGTTTATATTTATATTATTATTAGATCTATTTAATAAAATACCGTTCAGTGTACCCACACCTTAACAAAGATGGTCCAGTATTTCTGATGGCCACGATGTATGTGATGTACGTTAGCGAAATGATGAAATATTATATTTTGATCGGGATATTTTTCCCACTGTAACAATAAGGTTTTTAAACAAAAATATCCTAACGATCATAGTTGTATAAAAATAGATAATATCAAACAATATAAAAGCTGAGTGAGGAATTGAATACAATTTATTATTTATTTGAGATAGTCAATTATATTATAAAAGGGGTTGGTCCAAGGAGAGTAGAGACGCTATGTAAATAGGTATTTAATTACTTATTAGTTTTTATTGTTGTTCATAATATAATACTAAATTACCCGAAATAAAAATGAAATAATATACACGATTAGCTTTCCGCCCGCGGCTACGTCCGCGTTTTCAAAGAAATCCTGCATAGTTCCCGTTCCCGTGGGATTTCTGCGATACATCCTATCAAGTTACCCTCTATATGTGTGCTTAATTTCATTGTAATCGGTTTCGTAGTATTTGTGTGAATGATTAACAAACATACACTCATACACATATATACAATATACATCAATCATCACAAACTTTCGCATTTATAATATACTAGCTTACCGCCCGCGGCTTCGCCCGTTTTGTCTAAAACCTAATAAATTATATACTAAAACCTTCCTCTTGAATCACTCTATCTATTAAAAAAAACCGCATCAAAATCCGTTGCGTAGTTTTAAAGATTTAAGCATACAAAGGGACATAGGGACATATAGGGACAGAGAAAGCGACTTTGTTTTATACTATGTAGTGAAGTAGGAAGTAGGATAGGACTTATTTATGTATTAACATAACTAATTCATTAGAATCGGGAATCATTAACAGTAAATACCTCCCTAGATCGGCATGTTTCTATCAAAATGTTGAGTGCGAATTTGATTAATGACAATATTCATTGATTAATTATTATGGATAAAGGCTAGAGCTCTATTGGTTATTATTATAATATAATAATTAATCATTATAATAAACAGTAAGGATTTGTGTTTTTTGAAGTTATACTTCTTTTGGCGCGATGGAGAAAAATGATGAGAGTGAATTTTTACGATGCGCGCGCACACCGACACCTAAATTTAACAGCATGAAGTTAGTTCTAGGTGGTATGAAAATTGATTACTATGTTCAAGTTGTATATTGCACGCCTCATAAGCGAAGCGTTGAGGTGGGTACTACTGTCACTTCGCGCAAAACATCTGATTTTTCAAGCTTAAAATGTCTTTATGTATCATACATTGCACTTGTAAGATAATACATACACACACATATTAAGAAAAAACACTATTTTTAACATTCATGATATTTTTGATGTCATTTTTGTTATTTAAACTAGTTAAAAAACAGTTTAAAAAGTTCTGTCTTGGACGTCCGTGTGTCTGTATGTGCGGAGGATTTTCTTGTTAACACGATAGCGACCGAAATACTTTACTAATCGAGTCTTTTTTTTTCTCTTACGCTTGAGTATGCTCAGGAATAGAACCCTTTCATTTTTCAGGGTCTGATTCGATGTGGTTTAATTGTTATTAAATAAACAAAAAAAAATCGACTGTTCTCCATAATTTTTTTTTATAACCATAACTTAAATATATTCTTTATTTTTATTTTTTTTTATATTTATAGTGTACTCAAAATTCACCATTATAAACTCGATTCTTTATACTATAAGCCAAGGTTTAAAAAAATAAGTTGGTAGTCACATCTAGGTGGGGCCACAAGAAAAATATCTCAATTATTACGGTACCGCTTTCTTTACTTTTCCAACTGTTTTATTTTATTTCTTTTTTATATTTATAGTGTACTCTTTATAAATAATCAATTTTATTGTAAAGGATGAGATTATGAGGCGTGCACTTTTGGATTTTCCAAACTATTTTCTAGTATTTTTTCCATACGCCAAAGAAGTATAACTTCTAACGCGTGTACAGACTGTACACAGACTCTTTTTTTATTTTTAATAACTTTATTATTATAATAACGTTACTGGTGAATGGGATCAGTGATAACCTCAGGATACAGTGAAAGCAGACAGCAGAGGTGCATGTTAGTATCAATGAATGAACAAAAACGCTTTATTGTTAACACCATTACAAATATGTAAAACAGACAGTACACAAAAAGTAAAACCGCGGGCCACAGCTATTATAATATAAATAAAAACGACGTGTGGCACTCGGGGACTGCCGCGGTAAAGCTATTGCATGCTATGCCTTCAAGGCACACCTCCGCCCGTCGGAGTGGGGAGCGTGAGGATTTTTCGTTACGGAATTTCTCGATTCGGTCCCCGCGCTCAAGGCCCGCGATAGAAGCTATGCAATAGCTTAAAAATAAAATAAATGTGTGCGTGTACTAGTGTACACACGTAAGAAGTGAAACTTCTTTATGACTTTATTTTTCAAAAAATAATTTACTATATGCAACTTTACAGAAATACGTCGAATCACGCGTGGTAGGGATAAGAAAAAGATGTCGCGTAACGGAAAGATATCACGCGTAACGAAAAAATTTTACACTAAATCTTTTTCCAACCCCGATAAAGAAGTTTCAATTCAAAAAGAAATACCACGGGGCACAGCTATTATACGTATATAAATAAAAATAGAATAAATTTAATAACAGACAAGTTTGCACGTAAACAGCATAATATTATTAGCAGCAAAATAAACCGAGCTAACTTCAGTCACATTACAGATAAGGTTGGCATCCGGTATATCGGCACCGGAACACGCCCTTATCGCCACGCGTTAACCAAGAAATAATATTTTGCACTGCATTTTAGAATATATCGGAGAATATAGGTGCTAGTCAGGTAAATGGATAAATTGACGTGATTTTAGACAAATTTTAGCTTAAATTATATTGACTACCGGTATACTCAAAGTCCAAGTTAATAAACTAGATTTCCGCCCGCGCTTCGCCCGCGTTTTCAAAGGAAAACCCGCATAGTTCCCGTTCCTGTGGGATTTCCGGGATAAAAACTATCCTATGTGTTAATCAAAGTTACCCTCTATATGTGTGCTAAATTTCATTGTAATCGGTTCAGTAGAATTTGCGTGAAAGAGTAACAAACACACACGCATCCTCACAAACTTTCGCATTTATAATACTAGATTTCCGCCCGCGGCTTCGCCCGCGTTTGCAAAGAAAAACCCGCATAGTTCCCAGTCAAAAATATCATCAAAATCGGTCCAGTAGTTTATGAGCCTATTCGTAACAATCATACAAACAAACAAACAAACAAAGTTTTCCTCTATAAAATATTAGTGTAGATGTATATTAGATTAGATTAGATTAGTAGGATGAATAGTTGTTTTGTAATGATAATAAAAATACTTTGTTGGACTCGTACCTAATAGGCGGATACTAACACTATACTAAACTCGACGAAGAGCACTACTTTCTATAATATACATATTTAAACAGTTTTTATTCATTTATCAAGCTCCGAAAATTTTTCCTCAATAAAGAGAGAGAAAAATATATTTTTTGTAAGTAAAAATTTCATAATCTTTATAAGAATAGAAATATCTCAGGTGTTATTTGTAATGGATGAGTTTGGGTCCCTTGTTAACAATTTAGATATTATTATGTTATTGAAAGGTAAACGATGATATAAATACTTTACGTAACGATTTTTTGTAACGTAAGTATAAAAAATATCAAGCCATGCTAAATAATTGAATATACGTTTAAACTAATTTTCTTGGTTCTTATGTCATATTTTGATAAGTTTCAGAGGCTTGTGGACCCAATATTACGTATACAAGTGTATGCTTAATGTATAACTAAAATAATATTAACTTATTGTAGAATAGATTTCCGCCCACGGATTCACCCCCTTATTTTAAGAAAACCACGCATAGTTCCCATACCTGTGGGATTTCCGGGATAAAAAGTGGCCTATGTCTTATTTTGAGCCTTCAGCTACCTACATACCTACCAATTTCATTGTAATCGATTCAGTAGTCATTGCTTAAAGGAGTAAAAAAACATTCACCCGTCCTCACAAATTTTAGCATTTATAGTATTAGTAGGAAGTAGAACGCCAGATTTTTCTTAAGTTTATATATATTTCGCCAGAACTAGTTTAACAAATGGTCCGAAAATAACTTTAATTAACTATTTACTATCCAATTCGTGTGACAGGCGTAACAAGGGATCACTTATTATAATAGTGTTTGCGAGTGTTTCAAACTAAAGTCATTTTACCTTAATTCAGTATTCATATTACACACGACAGACAATCTCATTCTCTCATTTAACTTTTCAAATAGTCACCTTTATACTTGCCTAATAACATACCTATTGACGGAGCTTTAATATTAAAATTTAAATCAAAATCCGTTGCGTAGTTTTAAAGATTTAAGCATACAAAGGGACATAGGGACAGAGAAAGCGACTTTGTTTTATACTAAGTAGTTAGTGATGAAGTATGCCTTCTTTTTTTTTTAGTGGGGAAGATGAAGTATGCCTGAAAAAAAAGGAAGCCGAAAATGGATCATCAGCGGAAATAATTTGTGTAGTTTTGAAAATCACTACAGTTTTTCCTTGACGTCTAGATGATCATATTAAAAGTCCCAAGCGATTTTCAAAACTTCGCGAATTATTTCCTCTGAATATACATATTTATTTTCTAATACTATATTGACTAATTGACTAGTAATGACTCGTGGTTACGTTTACTTGACTATATTTGCATAGCAAATTATACAATATACTGAAAGAAAGAAAGAAAGAAAAACCATTTATTCCAACACACACAACACACATTGTAAATTTTAAATTATATGTAATACTTAGAAAACATAAATATTTGTGTGGTTGCATGCGCTAAAAAAGGAAGCCACTCAAGATACCTGAGGCATAATACCTCAGCACTGATTTTCAGTGACAGTGAGTTTTTACTGCTACTGGTCCGATTTGAAAAGTTCTTTCGGTCTATTTATCGAGGAAGTTTAAATCATCATTACGCTAAGACCAACGGGAGCGGATCAAATGAAAATAAAAATAAATTCTGACTTTATGGACCACCATTTTTGTACGGCATCTGTGTTACACTATTTTAATACTGCTTTTAATCCATTATTCCGCTACGCCGGACAAAAATCATGGAGACAAGGGGAAAAAATCTCTACCTGTACTGTCGAATTCTCATCTGCACTCAGTTGGACAGCTTACAAGTGACGGCATAGTGCTGAATCTTATTATTTTATGCTCTTATATCGTTCTAGATAGGTCACCTATGTATATGTTCTGTGTTTTCCAACATGGGCCTGTAGTCTACAACTTTTCGATCTTATGTTTGCTAAATACAATGTGGTGCTTAATAATGGAGTAGGTATGAGTTATAGGAAAAATAGGAAAAGGAAAAATAAAAATCATAAATCGTATTCGAACTTATCATTTATTACTTTCAGTTTTTATACAATTGATTGGTGAATAATACAAAATTATGTTTTAATAATTAGTTACTAAAATTCGTTGATAAAAGAGAATACTTCTATAGAGAATAATCTTTCGCAATTATTGTGTTCTCTTTTGTTAGTTTAATGAAATAAAATTTGAATTGAAAATTTATTTGTAAACATGACATTTTAAATTTTATGCGGATAAAAACAAGAACAATATTAAACGCGACTCTTAATATAATTTAGCATTACAGGTTTTGTTATTTAGATGAAATATTTTATAATATTGTAATAAACTTCAATAACAATTATTAGAGCTAGCGCGCAAGAGCAACTTTTGCCTCCGCAACTATTTTGTCTCTCCCATCAAATCTATAATGGGCTAGTAAGAAAGTGCGCGCACGTAGCGACGAAACTCCCCATAGAGTTGTTGGGAGAGACAAAATAGTTGCGGAAACAAAAGTTGCTTTTGCGCGCTAGCTCTATATACTATGAATGGTGTCCATGTTGCAGTCAATTTGTATTATTTTGCCTCTCACAAACGCCCTAGCACAGCCATAGTCAGTGTACCAACGCTCGGCATCTCCATTCCTTCATTCATTCCATTGCAAAACATCCACAAAGAGCCAGTTTATTTATTTTTACTATTCATTACTTTACAATAAGTTAATGTATCCTCGTAATTTTAAAATAGTAGCAACCTAATCCACCCGTTTAATGCAACAAAAAAAACTTGATTCCGAATTCCGACATAATACAAAATGCCGAGTCGTTTGTTAACATGGAAAATATACAATATGCCTGCAACATACACTTTATTAGTTTTTAGAGCAAGTTTCATATTAAAAATTCTTCAACTAATTCATGAATATTATGTGGAATTATTCATTGATTAATTTTAATAATGAATTTATTTAATGCTAGTTATTTTATCAATTGCGCGAAAAATTTCCAAGAAAAAAATTATTAAGAATATAGGTAAAACGTTCTGAAATTCATAGAAGTGGGCGTAATAAATTAAAGTAATCGGTGTACATACAGAAAAAAAAAATACCGGCCGAATTGATAACCTCCTCCTTTTTTTGAAGTCGGTTAACAAGTAAAATGTTCTGAATTTCATAGAAGTGGGCGTAATAAATTAAAGTAAATTTCTTCTATATTGTATAAACTAAAATTTATTAAATTTTTTGGTCTTGTATCACATTAAATATTCAATCTAATTCCCTATAATAGCTTTATTATGATTTATAAGAAAATTGCTCGTATGATCTTCTTGATCTAAATACTAGGTAGGTTTCCGGGAACTATCGTATAGCAGTTAACTTTTGGTATAGATATTATGCTATAATTCTCTAGAACAGTATACGGATTTTTGGTGTTAACATATTATTTGTGACTTATAGAGTTTATGATGGGCCCTTGTCACAATGGGCAGTGTTGGGCGAGTAGAGGCAATCACGATAGTGTAGAGGGCCTAAATGTCTATGATCGGCCGTTATTATAGATGTTTAGTTTTTTCATAATCGCCGTAATGGCGGCAAACATCGACGATCATTTGTTGGGCCAACGCTGCCCAATGTGTAGAGGGCCCATTAGAAGTACATCATAGTCTACAATCAGGTACATTGTAATAAAACAATTTTATTTTTGGGTCGACGATGGGGATTTTAAAAAGCTAAGCTTCCTATTTACAGAAATTATTTACATAACATTATCCTAATAATACTTTGACTAGATATTATGCTAGGTTGATATTGACGCCGGTCACGAAGTCATCCCGCAAGACTGGTAGAAGTGCTGGGTGTCTGAAACAATAGTATTTGTTAATCTTATTTAATAGGTAAATAGATGGTGATCGAAATAGTGGGTAGTGGGATCTGCACAATCCTAGCGTTTTACTTGTAATTCACATGTTCAGAACCTCTTTATTTTGATGCGTTTTTCGCCGACTATCTTATTAGTATTGCACAGCGCTTTTTGTATTTTGTACTGCTTCATATTCACGATTTTACACTGTTTCATACGATGTGAACAGTATGAGACGGTATAAAGGCATGTACTCACGCAAGCTAGAAATGCTTGCAGGGATACAGCCTCCCAATAGCTGAGCACGTTAACAATATAAAGGCGTGGACTCACTCGTGCGCGTGCTTGTGCGTGGCGGCGCGCGCGCGCGCGAGCAGCGACAGCACGGCGCGCTTAGTCGGCGAGATGGCGCCCCGCGCGCCGCCCAGCAGCGGCCGCTTGCGGGTGTGAGCACCCGACCCAACACCTGACCACAACAACAATAATATAAAGGCGTGAAGACAACAAAAAAATAGGGATGAGAACTAAGCGATACATAGGTTCTGATTATGATATAATATTAAAGTTGGAACAATATTTATACAAAAACTTTAATGAAGACATAAAAAAAAACTTTGCAAAATGATACATGGTTTTGAAAATGTGGTCATAGGGCTGATGGCAATTTAAATAGTTATTACAATTCAATATTGTGTTTATTATTTGTAACACATTAATGAATATTTAAATTACAAACCAAAATATATTTCAATTATGTAAACGGGGAAGTGATTGCAATAGGTACCGATAAAAGGAAATTGCTGTTGCCGCAGCTTGTTTCAACTATAAATGAAATTTTGATTTTATAAGAGAAGAGCGGTTTTTAGGCTTTTGGCAATCGGAGCGATTGTTCAGATTCCTATAAAGAGCCGTCGTAACAGACATTTAATTATCAAAAGACTTGAAACAGTTTGTTTTATTTTGTTGTAAAATTTTACGGAATTCAATCACTTTACCTTTACTTTTATTTTAAAAATACATATTTGGATTTATAAAATCAGGAAATTAAGTAGATTATGACTTATTGTATATTTAATGTAGTATAACTTGTGCAAAATAGTCTTTAGACACGCGGGGCTGGGCCAGTACGAGTGCTGCGTGTCGGCGGGTGTAAGTAAGAGTGACGTACCGACCTTGCGAGGCGAGGTGCACGGCGGCCGGCTTGACGTGATGCGAGTGACACGCGGGGCTGGGCCGGTACGAGTGCTGCGTGTCGGCGGGTGTAAGTAAGAGTGACGTACCGACCTTGCGAGGCGAGGTGCACGGCGGCCGGCTTGACGTGATGCGAGTGACACGCGGGGCTGGGCCGGTACGAGTGCTGCGTGTCGGCGGGTGTAAGTAAGAGCGACGTACCGACCTTGCGAGGCGAGGTGCACGGCGGCCGGCTTGACGTGATGCGATTGACACGCGGGGCTGGGCCGGTACGAGTGCTGCGTGTCGGCGGGTGTAAGTAAGAGTGACGTACCGACCTTGCGAGGCGAGGTGCACGGCGGCCGGCTTGACGCCGCGCAGCGCGGGGTGCGCGTGCAGCACGCCGCCCAGCACGGGGCTGCTCAGCCCCAGTATATCGCCGCCACCTGCCCAGTGCTCTGCGTTAGTTTGTTAGACGCAGCAATTTTAGTAATATTACTAGGCCACTAATGCATTACAATTTTACAAGATCTGAAAATTTAGTTAAATCCTGGCAGAAATCAACATGTTGTCTTAGTTCTGTTAGTTGTGTTAAATATAAAAACAGATGAAAGAATAGTCTATAAATACAGAATTTATATCAGAAAAGTCTTACCAAGTATCGAACTTTGTGTAAGTAGATGATGTGTAGGCGGTTGTTGTATAAGCCCTCCCCCGACTAATACTCCGTGGTTAGAGGGACTTGTTATCTGCAATATATTTTATCATAATAACTATCACGTACTTACTTGTTTTGATAATCGACAATGTGTGTAAATAAACGTATTCCATTAATGTAAAGATAGACGTGTCAAAACTACACCAAATAAAAGGCATAACTATTTATTTAAAAATAAAACTAGCAAGCCAAATATATTTAGGTAGTATCAGAATAATTTATACAATGGTCGGTAGAAGCCTCTGTTGTCAAACTTTAAAGTGCCCATTTATTCGGGTATCGGTGTACCTTGAAGCGACTTTGCATATAAAAATATCAATTCACCAAGAATCGTAAAGGAATACTACCAAAAGAAAGTTGAATTTAATGTGCCTATTATTTTTAAAATATTTTTATCAAGTTTGTATAAAGGATTTCTCAGATATTATAATGTACAGCATACATCAATGGAACCTTGACCATAGTTTTTAAACAACATTATGTCGTAAAAATGACACAGGCATCAAAATACTTTAGCTAAAATGGCTCTTCGAGGTAGTTCTTGAGTTTCGAAGGACCAGTAGAACAAACAAATAAGGCAAGTAAAATAAGGCTACAATACCTGATGTACGGAGACACTAGTACCTAGGGTACAATACCTGATGGTGCGGTAAATGTTCAGGGGCGGGGGTGGGCGCGGGCGGGGAGAAGTCACGCGCACTTGGGGCGTGTACCGGCAGCACGGGGGCACTCGCAAGTGACGGGGTCACTGGAGACACCGCTAGTACCTTTATAAACATTAAAAAACAAAATATTACTAATTATAATATTCTAAGCTAAAATTATAATATTCTATACTAACTTTCCGCCCGCGGTTTTGCCAGGAGATGTCGTGCATGAATTCACGTCGCTTATGTGGAACCGTCATTACAAGTATTTACTGTTTTCCGCCAATACCTAAATAACTAGTAATGTGGACGTTTGTAACCATGGTAACCTATAGTTACTATGTGATTTTAGCAGCAGCTTCTACGTCCACTGCAGGCTTCATGAACGATTGCGAATATCTTATGAATGTGGAAGACACGACTTATATTGTGAATAATCAGCGTGATATCGCGCGTGAATTCACTGCGCTAATGTGGAGCCACCATAATTTATGATGCTATTTATTGAACGTGAAACTGGCATATTGATGAATGTTAGTATTAAACGTGTTAGTGTACTAATCCATTAATAAAAGAAGACGTCTATCAAAAAATACTGAACAGATGAAATAATAATAACGATAAATACTTTACGTGTAACAGGCCCATAATATATGGGACGAATTTAATTGCAACAGTTATCCAAACAATAATTATTAATAAGCATGGAATATAAAAAGAAATTAAAGACTTAATCCTAATAACAATAAGCTAAATACATAATATTATGTATGTAAAAGCGATGAGTGAGTTTTTGAATATCATGCATTATCTTCTTAAAAGACAAACCAATAAAAAATAATAAAAAAAAAAACATGAACATAATTCATAATACCTATGTTTGTGTAATTTGTATTAATTAACAACAACTACATAACAATATATTTCATAACTATATTTTTAACCAACAATTATTTAATGACGTGGAAATCCAAATTAAATCGCAATAATATAAAATTATTAAATCGCAATTTAAATAAGTGCAATTAGACGATAATCCGATCGCATCACTTGATCTCATTTGCGTACCAATTAAATTGAACACCACCTGTCTAATTGATTTCCATCATTATCTATGATAATAATTATGTATTACTAAATAATTTAATAATAACAGGTTTGTACAACATACCTACTATACATATACGCAATAACGGCAGATTATCAGGTATCTTCTGTAGTCATTTCATGACTTAATCGCAACATTAAATAATGTTGTGTGCCGAGCACACTTGTCAGAAGTGAAACTACTTTAGGCGCGATGAGAGTGAAATTTCAAGGTCGCGTCATGGTATAATACCGTCATGTCATGGAATAAGGCGCTAATTTTGGTATCTTTGAATCTTGCTAAAGAAGTTTCACTTCTGTCTCGTGTGCTCGGCATACACACTCTTTTTTTTTAATTTCCGCATAACCATATTTTTTTTAACTTCATCAAATTATAATCATCATCATCAGTCCTAACTAAACAAACAAATCATGATGAACTATTAACATTATTTACATTTATTTGTTTAAGGAAATCATCACCATCGTCAACAGCCTTTATCTTTTTTTTCCAACAATTAGGTCTTTTACGATTTTTTGCGAGTCTCAAATTAACACAAAAGACGAAATTTGCATTGAAATAAAATTGAATAAATAAAATAAAATTCTTTACACGAATATTTAGTATAACTAATGTATTCTGTGGTATAACATAACAAAATTGAAAAAAATGTTCGTCCATCATAAAGCAATTTGGACCGTGAAAAAAGTTGTGAAATTAATTCAGTCTCCAACCAGACAATTTAAAACGTTGATTTAATAATATCTCACGCTTTTATAAGAGTTCTGGCGAAAAATAATTTAAAACAAATATTTTATTGACAATAGCATTATGTAGCGTTTTATGAACATTTCATTTTTTTTTCTCTTAACTTATACCTAAAATACAGGATTTTTTAAGAATGACAATTTGCTTCGCGTAATTTACAGTACCTATGCTTAACTATTCTGTCAGTCTTAGCGTTGTTGAGGTGTTCTATACTACTTACCTTATAGTTTTATAGCTCATTTAGGATGTTAAAATTCTGTATGAAATCTGTTGTAGGTATTATTAGTTATTACTACCTAAATATTATAAAACAAAGTCATCCGACGCGTCTGTCTGTTCGTGATAAAATCGAGAACTACTGCACCGATTTTCATTCTGTTTTAACTAATGGAAAGTTGTTCTTAAGGAAGGTTTTAATATATAATTTATTAGGTTTTAGACAAGCGAAGCCGCGGGCGGAAAGCTAGCTAAAAATAAACAATGATTTGTATTATTCGAAGCTCTTGCAATTTGCAAAGCTAACGAGTTAGCCCATTTGCGCCAACTGCATTTCTAAGAACACGCTATATTTATTATTAGAATATTTATAAGATTAAATTCCCAAAGGAACGGATATATTTCTACAAAGTCGATACTCGGAGATAGATCTGCTTTACTTGACTATAACGACACACCATCAATTTTGAATGTTATAAGGAAATACATTTTGCTATGATATTTTTAATTTTGTTTTTCTATGTTCTATTAGCGGAAATCTTTAAGTTAAACTTACAAAACCCAAATAAATCGCGTAGATATTTTTTATATTCTTATAAATAACGTGTATGATAATATGCCATCATCCTACTAATATAATAAATGCGATAGTTTGTACATTTGTTACTCTTCACTCAAAAACTGCTGAACCGACTTTCATAACCTAAAGGTGCACACACATAGAGGGTTATTTAGATTTACACATAAAATAATTGTTATTCATTTCATACGGGAACGTGAACATGGCCTATGGGGATTTTCTTTTGAATACGCGGGTGAAACTGCGGGCGAAAGGCTAAGTATTCTGAATATCAGGCTAAAATTACCTTCTGTTTAGAGTCTCGTAGAGGCAGAGTTTCTTCGCTGTTACTTCTAGAAGAATCTGTAGGAGTGGGCCGCCTCTGTTCGTTCTGTGATGATAATATCTGCATCTCCAGCATCTGCTCTTGTCTGATGTCGTCATTGTAATCCTGTTCAAGGAAGCATAATAATAATAATAAGTGAGGGCGTAGGGATGTGACGACCCCATCGCCCACGGTTGGGATATCTATTGTGTACGTGATAATAGATATTCCACCCGTGCAATCAGTCAACCCGCAGGACACATTGTGGCGGGGTGTCGGGGAGTAGCGACCCCGCGGGAACCGAGTGCTCCTGGGGGAGGCCCCTGTCTTCATCTCCGGCTTGCCTTCACCGGCCGGTCGGAGTGAAGCCTGACGAGGACAGGACCCCCACCTCTGGCTTGCCTTAACCGGCCGGCCAGAGTGGAGTCGCGAGAGCTTTTAGCTCGAAGGGTGGATGTGAAGCGTAAGTGGCGAGTGGGCACGTGATGCTGGACCCTCAGGGAGCGCGTGATCGGAGTTTAAAGTCCAGGGACGCCTCTCCACCCTTAGCTGCTCACAATATGTTGCCCCCTTGTCGCACTATTGCAGCGACTTGTTTCGGGGGCCCATACAGTGAGAGGGCGAGTCACCACCTGCCAACATATTTTTACTTTCTTTTAGTAGAAAGGCAGGTGCCATAGTTTCCCATAGTCCCCAGTACCAGTCCATTTAGCATCCCAATCCATAGCCTAATTATTAAATTTCCATACCCTGCAATAGTCCTACATCGGCCGCGGACTGCCTAGGGCTGTATTTCTATGTTGCAGTCATGGGCAGGCTGCGGCTGGTGTCCCACAACACATTAAAAGTCTCGAAAGGGCCTCTGCGTGTTGGATCCGTGTCCCCACGTAAGCCTTCCAAAGATCCGGGTACCGTCCTTCTGGTGGTACCCGAGTATTATGGAGAAGAGAAACATAATAAGTGAAAAATAAAACAATGGATAAGTAATAATGTCTAATTTATAAAAAGAGAGTTTTAAAAAAATCAGAGCGAGGGCATTTTAACACAAGTTTAACTGTATTATTTTTTGGTTAGGTTAGGTTAGGTTAGGTTTAGTTAGGCAAAATTCTATTTCTATCAAATATAATGACAACAGATATCATACAATTTACCAAACATAATTTACCTAGTGGATTTATCAAGCTCTCATTATTTCCTTATCATAATCATACAATTGAACCTTACACTATCGTATACACAAACGTGAACGTTTTTTGTCCCCGAGTTCAGCTCGAATACGTAGCACAATAGTACTAAATAATGGTTGACCAATGGAATACTCCGTTCACGTCACACGTGTTTCGATTAATTTAACCCGGAGAATAGGCAGTATCTCAAGTCATGTTCCATACAACGGCAGCACTCGAAGCATCACATTGAATTGTGTGAAACAATGAGTTTAATAGACAGGGTGATTGTGGCTACATATCTATATGTATAAGATATATGTAAGGTCGTTAGTTGTAGATGAAAAAATCATAGATAAATAAATGCAGTGCAAATTGTTTTTAATATTTGAAAGGACTCATTATAAGTAAATAAGTTGAAAATGTAAGGGAAATTGAAAAGCCCAGCTTTTCGTGATAATCACATATATCTATAACTCTACTTTCTTCTGTGTAGTGAATACGAAATCTGAAGGAAATAAAATGTAATGGATCCTATTATTATAAAATGTAGAACCTAACTATGCGAAGTACCTACTTTTTATGTTTTTTATGTTCCAGATTTTACTGAAAAATAATGCAAACTATAAAAATAATAAGCATTGCCAAACCAAGCCGACAAAGTCAGTTTGCAAGTATTTCGTTCTCAATCACAACTTAATAGAATTAGTAAGTTAGTCGCACTCCGTTAACCAAACTCGCTCTATAATAATGAATAATTAACGATAAAAGCTTTCAATTACATCAGAAGATTATTCATACGGAAGTAATAATTGAAGATACATGGCAGGCATTAATTTAATTCAACTACTCTAGCTATTAAAACAATTTTAACTGACAAATCTTCAATCGCTTCAGACCTTTCTCGTATAAAATACATCCGTATTTAATCTATACTAATATTATAAAGCTGAAGAGTTTGTTTGTTTGAACGTGCTAATCTCAGAAATATCATCAAGCTAAGACTAACAGGAACGGAGCCACGCGGGTGAAACCGCGGAGCGCAGCTAGTAAAAAATAAAGGTATGAATTTTCATCGCACAAAAGGAATCTCGAATGCACGATCATTAGAACAAATTCAACAATATTGCAGAAAACACGTCTGATTCTCAACAATAATTTGGTAGAAAGTGGCGGCAAAATTATTGTTGTAACTTATATTTGCGGGTGAATATTCCTCGGAAATATTTCGTGATACCGTATAATTTCACGTCATCACGTAGAAAATGGTAATTGTTTTGGTTTAGAATTTACATATTTTGTCTGCAATCTAGCTCTGGATTTCTGACGGCTCAATTTAGTTTTATCACAACGAAAGAATACACAACATTTTTCGTCTCAGACGTTCTAAGAATGTTTAATTATTTTCTTTTTGATGAAACCACGATTATTAAACACCTTGATATAGCTTGAGTAATTTATTCTTTTAGAATATGATAATATATTATAATGAGGGAATAAAATGAGTATGTATGATATGATAAACACCATGTTGCGAGCATTTTAAAACTGTTTTAAAACGAAGTATCTGGTAGATTTGCCCGCAGGGATATTCGCTTGGTAATCGAGTTAAAAATAGTTTTAGCTATGAGCTAATAGGTAATTCAGGCTATAATCTATTTCAGTACCAAATTTCAAAAAGATCGAGATAGCTAGTCTTAAAAGTTAATAAAATTTAAAGTTAATAAAAGTTATAAAATTTAGCCTGTTGGCTAAATGAAGCCTCCTGGTTCACGGTATCTAGGGTATACCGGAGTAATATATTTCTTTAGAGATGAATGAAACCTTGAAGAAGGACAAAGGTGACTTTGTCGCGACAGCAAAATTCTAATTTAATTTTATAGGCATGGGCTGTTTGGTGTACGTACTTTATCATGAAAATACTAGACGAGATAAATTAGTAATTTAGTATTATACAATTTCGCTTAGTAACTAGTTACCTACTTTATTAAAATTTTAATTAGTAAGAGCTTAATTTTATATCAAAAAGAGTCTATAAAAAGGCAGAATAATCGCTCAGCATATAATGTAATAAAAGCGTCGCTTTAAATTAATTTCGCGTAGTTCCATCACCACGTATGAAGGCTCATAATTTTAAGCACATGCTCCCGATTTGGTCATAAAATCATTTTATACGAAGCGCTTTACATTGTAATAAAATTGATATTAAAGTTGAATGTAAAAATAGGTTTTATAACGAATATGTTAAACATGAAATATGGTAATTGGTAACTGTACGTAGGTACAGAGGAGGTAAAATAATTTATGCTTTGGTATTAACAATAAGTTTATAAGCGAACGCACTGATCCCCACATGTTGCTATTTGCTGTCAAGTGCCCCTGCTTCAGTGTATGGAACTTACTGGCACTAGGAATCTCCTGAGCTCGGCGAGCGCGTAGGCGATGCGCGCGTGCGCCTCAGCGGGCGTCGCGAACGCGCTGATCTCCACGTGCAGCTCCTCCGACAGGTGAGAGAACTTTGGGTCACCTGACATGCGGAGTTCTTCTTCCTACAATAAATAAATAATCATCTTACCGATGTGGCGTTTCAATTGAATATCGATTTGTTTATAACCATCAAAATGTTCATGCTGAAAACTGCACGTGAAACACACTACTATTTACATTCCCAATTTATGTTTTATAACGACCGATAGTTCATCAAAATTTAAATAAATTTCTGTTTAACTGTTCGATAGGTAAGTTATAAAGCATAACTTTTAACTTGTACTACATACATATTGCCTAGCTAGTCCAACTCACATTTCGTCTATACAAGGAAAAACCGATCCCTTTTAAGCTCGATTGGGTTATAAATATCACGTGTTTTTAGTAAGACAATCCACATACAATATTTACTTTTTGTCTATCCTTCATGGATCCTCGTCCTAGAACCGCCATTTTGCACATCGTATCTTCTTGTAGACGTTTCAGCGAATTGCCTTTTGGTCCCAGTAGTTTTCCCACGAAATTGAACTGCGAACAAAATAAGTGTTTAATAAATTATCAAAAATATTTAAAGTTTGTCATTAATATGTACTTGATAGAGGAATTCATAGTAACATATGTATTCGTTTTTATATTTTAATGTTATCCTCATACAATATGCTTGTGCGTAGGTACATACTCATTACTTTATTTGCAACCATGGTAACCTATAAGAAAGCTGAAAAATAAACACATATTTTATTCAATCCAATCCAATCAATGAAGTAAAATATCACGAATAAATCGGCACGTTTCAGAACGAAAAAGTTCAACGACCTGTGACATTTGTAAAACGACCACGCTCATCAAATGTCAGCGTGGGTGAATATAACCTAAAATCTCTTATGGGCGTTAGGCGATCGCAATCACGATAGTGTAGGGGCTTTTGTAGAGGGCCTAAATGTCTATGATCGGCCGTCATTGTAGATGAGAGATTCATAATCGCCGTAATGGCGGCAAACATCGACGATCATTTGTTGGGCCAACGCTGCCCATTGTGAAGATGGTCCATCAGGAGGTTTCAAGTAAGAGTCTATGCTTAGAGCATTAAACCAAGAGTCTATGCGTTAGGCAATCACTAAAATAGACTAATGATTAACATAGGACGTTTTTATCAGGAAGATATGGCTCTGTAGCAGTAAGGAAATTCGATAACAGCAAGATATCTTTCTTCCCTTCTTTTTTTTACTGCGATTCCTGTAAATATCCAGCATGGTTTTTTTAAATACAAGTAGGTACCACATCTATACTTAATATTATAAAGCTGAAGAGTTTGTTTGTTTGTTTGAACGCGCTAATCTCAGGAACTGCTGGTCCGATTTGAAAAATTATTTCGCTGTTAGATAGCCCATTCATCGAGGCTATAGGCTTATCATCACGCTAGCGAAGCGTATTGCACGCTACGAGCGGAGCAATGCGGGTGAAACCGCGGAGCGCAGCTAGTATGACATAGAAATCCAGAATAATCTACAGAACCACGTGCAAATGGAGGTAAAGTATAAAATAGCATAAATCATGTATACGGTCGTTGGCTAGGCTAACCGCTGAGAGGAAAACAAACAGCGTGGCTTGAAGCGTAATGTACGAGAGTGGGCGGATTGTTAACTATGAAAACTGTGTTAATGGCTGAATAAGTGTATAAGCTTTCAGATGATTAATATTTCCTTCTAGCTAACTATGTATGAAAAATGTTATATTGATTAAATAATAATAAGTATATAAGTTTATGTATATGGAAGAGTCGTCTATGAAAGGATGTTAGAGCAGTTTGTTCAAAAGTAGAAAAATGTCCAACCATCATTGTAAGTATTCCATGAAAAAGTATAACATGAGTATGACGTACTATTTAATATTTGTAAATATTTCTTTCGCAATTGAGAGAAAAGCATAACAAAAATACAAACGTGAATTATGCTTACAATAATATTTATTAATACAAACTCAACTCAAATTAAAAAAATGGCTTTTGGATTAAATCTATTACAAGTGCTAGTGTAAAATATAAACGTAATGTATGTAGAGTTGCAAATAAAAGCAATCTTAAATAAAAAAGTCTGCAATCAACCGCAAATGTAAAACAAAATGGTACCTACATACAATATAAAAATAGTGCTAAGAAATTCTTACATCTGAACACAAAGACTACAAGAAAATCTATTGACCTCCTCTTTAATGTTAGTTCGTCGCTAGTAACTCCATTTTATAGAGTTTTATCACATTTGACATAAGTTTATTTTAAACTAGTGGTCCGCCCCGGCTTCGCCCGTGGTACATATTTCGCAATAAAATGTAGCCTATGTCCTTTCTCGGGTATCAAAATAACTCCATACCAAATTTCATGCAAATTGGTTCAGTAGTTTAGGCGTGATTGACAGACAGACAGACAGACAGAGTTACTTTCGCATTTATAATATTAGTATGGATAATACGTTCTAATTTCTAAGCGTTAATGCGTAATATCAATAGCTTTTTCTAACTTAAATAAATGAATAAATATTTTTGATTTTGTTTTTTGATGTTGAACTTACAATCAATCCAATGCATATTAACATAAGTATTTAAATACCGAAGTAGGCTATATGAATCAATTTCTCAAACTTGACGTGGAATCAAAATATTTTTTGCAATTGAACACGTGTAAAGATAAAAACAATAAATCTCTATATCACGATCTCTAGGTCACGCGTGAACGGCTGGACCGATTTTGATAATGACAGTAGGCCAGCAAGTATTTATACAAAAAATACCTTTGTATTAAAATGGCGCATAAACACTCACTTTGGGATGGTCTCTGACGGGCACGACCACACGCACGCACACCTTCACCGGCTTGTCGCGAGTGATGTCCAGCATTCTTCTTTCGCCGCGCCATTCACCTGAGAAGAGAATATAGATTTAAAGATTTGTATATAAAAATGAAGTAGATTTTTCTTGTTCTTTCGAAGATTGGTATAGCTTTAGGTTCTAGGAAAACACTAACGCAGTATACACCCAAGCATAATGTGACATATGTC
This sequence comes from Colias croceus, assembly GCF_905220415.1. Lineage (NCBI taxonomy): Eukaryota > Metazoa > Arthropoda > Insecta > Lepidoptera > Pieridae > Colias > Colias croceus. Next base: position 4,298,401 of record NC_059558.1, on the reverse strand, counting down.
TATAAGATACGTTATATATTACTTAATAATACTTTTCAAACGATTTGTCTTTAGTTAAATTTTAAGTAAAATTCGTAGACAGCTCAATTAATTATCAACAAAAAAAAACTGTTTTCTGTCAAACTTCATGTTTAAGAACTCATTGGTGAAAAAAAAACACCATTCAGCCTAATCAAGAGCCTAATACCCGTTTGACAGCTGTCATTTTTCCCGCCTACATCAAACACCTCTCTTGGTAAATTAATTTTTCAACGCGTCCCAAAGCACATAAAATGCGACGTAACAACATCCGCGGTTCGTGGATTTATGAAATTCTGAAACCTGTTTAATATTAATCTTTGTTTGGATTTGTGGCGGTATAAATTGAAAAATCAGGTACATTCGTGCGTTATTTCATAAAGCATAGAGGGATTTCATAATGCATCTATTATGTTCGTTTAAAAATTTCCATTTTGCGTTATTTATTCAATCATTATATTAAGAGTAAAACGATGTTGTTTCAAAATTGTTAACCACTAAAGAAAGGTCGAATAGCAAAATTTTATAACCAGCAATAGTATGGTTAAATAAAAGTAACTCGAACTTTATGATTCTAATCTTCAGTAATTATTAGTATTATAATATTATATTAGTAACTTATACCAGTATTTTTTATTATGTTTTAAAGTTTATATTGTATTTTAATGTTATTCGTGTAAAAAAAAAAAAAAATAAGCAAAAAATGTCTCTGGACTATAATCCAGAGGTGGCGCGAACACCCTGTGATGACGGGTGCCATTAAAAAAAAAAAAAAAAATCTTCAGTAATTACCGTCGTAGAATGGAAATCCAATTCATATTATGTCACATCATTATAGAAACATGAACGCAACGGATTTTTATACGGTTTGTTTTAATAGCCAGAGTGGTTCAAGAAGAATGTTTTTAAAAGCATTATATCATCACTATTTAGTATATTACCCATATAGTCGCTTTCTATGTCCCTATATCAAATTCAAATTCAAATTCAAATAATTTATTGCTTACCAACCAATTTACATATTAGTAACCTTATACAGGTATTGCAATACAATCATAATGTTATATTTAAATTACATAATATTATCTCATACAATTAAATTTGACAATAATTAGATTACAAAAATAACAAAAATAATAATGTACAATTTATATATGTCCGGAATTACACAATTACATTTAGTTTAGTTTCAATTACATTTATTAGGTACTAGCTTCCGCCCGCGACTCTATGTATGCTTAAATCTTTAATACTATCTACGGATTTTAATGCTTTTTTTAATTAAGAATGATTCTCGGGGAAGGGGTTAGTAGTATATAATTTACTAGCTGTGCTCCGCGGTTTCTATCTAGCACCGAAATAATTCTTCAAATCGGACCAGTAGTTCCCGAGATTAGCACGTTCAAACAAACAAACTCTTCAGCTTTATAATATAAGATAAAGTATCAGTATATATTAAGTATTCAGATAAGTATAAGTATATATTAGATAATAGATTAAGTAATTTTAGATACATAATAATTTATTTAGTTTGGACAAATCTAGCGAAGTTACGGATTCAAAACTTGTATGCTAATAAAACAGCAATTATTTCGAACGCAAATAACCCAAAGCATGTTTCAAATTAACGGGTATTTGTGTAAATCGAAGAATTAGTAAAACTGGCTCACTGAACGCAATTAGCCCGAACCGCTAATTCCTCGAGGGAATGCTAAGCTAGTTGTCCATTAATCACTAAAATTGATAGTATTGCTCAATGTAGAATATATGGATGTAAAGAGGGACTAATAAATATTGATTGATTTGGTTAATGATTAATGTGATGAATAAGGAAGGGAACATTTTGGTTATTACGTGAAGGCTTGGTGAAGGCATACTACGCTAATATCTATAGCTACTTATATGTCTGTCGCCGTCATCTGGTTGAATCTGCTACTTGATTGAATGACTAGCGCATTCATTGAATGACTAAAGGACTCCGGCCTGCGACATTTTTTTGGCTGAATAATTGCCTGCAATGGTGGTATGAACTATGAACGCATTGGCAAATTTTCAAGAGAAATTCAAGAAAGAAAAAACTAAAGAAATTTTACCAAAAATAAATTTCACTTTTTTGGCGAGATCTGGGAGAGGTCTGCGTTCAGCAGTGGACGGGAATAGGCTGATGTGATGATGATGATGATGATGAAATTTCAATTTTTAATTTTTAGATATCTTCTAAAAGTGAAAATCTTCGATTACAAATGTATGTTTTGACAACATGGACTTCCAGGACATGTTAGTATCAATATTAAAGATCAATTTTGCCAAGCGGCAGATTGCATCGAACGCAAGTTGCAATCAAAACCAAAATTGGAACCAATATTTAGGCAGATGAAACAAACGTTGGTCGAAACAAGACCTCTATTTGATGGACATCGTCTTGTGGCCGGTCCCCAAATCTACTCAAATAGCAGATCGGTTACAGAATCAAATATTTAAGCCTCTTTTGTTAGTTTAAGTCAGGAACGGCAGCGGAGAGATATGGTAGAACATTTTCTAGAGAATTTGTAAATAGGCAATAGGCGAAGGGTTTAAGTCAAGAACGTCAGCGGAGAGATATTATGAACATGTTCGATGTAATAGGCGATATTATTAAATTTAAGATGACAGTGGAAAGAGGTGCGGTGAATTGAATTTGTGACGTTGTAGGGAGATCTCTGAATCTACCGAATCTATTGTAAAATTATTTTGCAATAGAAAGTCACCGGTCAACCCGGGTAGAGCCGAAACAAGTGGCTAGTTATTTAACAATTGTTTTATAAAAAAATAAGAAAAAAAAATACACTACACTTTACCTATTCATATTATACTCACAGATAAAATAGATAACATAACTCACAGATAAAATAGGATAATTTGAATCAAGCGAGGTTAGCTCCGAATACTTCTTCACCACAGAGGTTTATCTAGTTTCAAACTTGTTGGGATATTTAATCAAACGATACACGCAGGGATTAACTTTCCGTGGATTTGTATTGAGTTGCTGGCCAAATATGTTTAGAAGTAAACAAATTTATCAAACTTATTGGTCCTACGGAATATGTGACGATAAATCTTATTATTGGTTCGTTGAATGATAAGTGCTTTCAATTTGCGGAAATAAATAAATTTACGCGTCTGAATAATACCATTTTTATACGTCTTATTCCATACGAATACATTTTTGAATATTGTATAATTATAATTAATCGAATATGAGTTTCATTGTACTGTTTGCTTGTGAAGTTGATTCAGTTAACATCCGTACTAGTACATACTCGTTTAACTGTTATTTATAGTTTTTCTTAAGTTTAGATAGCATTTTTTTTTAATTAGACATAAGAATTTGGTCTATATACTTAAGGTAAACGCGAACGAAGTAGCAGGTTTCAGCTAGTAACAATATCAGTATGATCTTACATGTTTATTGTCAGCCATTAAATCTATTGGAAACCTGCTTGCACCACTTGAAAGGTATAATAAAACATATATAACTCTCAAATGGTGCAATAAACATAAGGTTTGTTCTGTATACTTATCCTTTGGGAATAGTCAAACTTCGCTCCAGTATCTGATAACAAGAAAATATTTGTTTCTGGAAATATAATATTAAGATTTTTATTCATTTAAGGAAAATGTTAACAAGCGCTATATTTTATTATATAAATTATGTTCTTTCAATCTGTACGTTTATTTCAACATGGAAATTGCATTGAATGCCTAACGTTGATTTTTTCAGGAATTAAGTAGGCCTAAATCAAGTATCAGTTTCTAGAGCTTTTGCAAATTACTTTCGTGAATTAATCCCTCTATAATTTTCACTAATGTCAATGAATATGTAATGTTAATTTTGCTGTTGTAGCAGGATGTATAATGTATATATATATATATATTGTGTAACGAACAAATGCTTATTTATTTAAATAGGTGCGAGAAATCTTCTTTATGTAATTATTTCTAAGTATATACATACATGTTGTTATTACCAACTTCTTCCAAAAACACTAACAGTTATAATGAGATAAATTCACGTCAAAGTTTACAAAACTTGCGGGGCGTACACACAGGAAGCCATTTAAGCCGAGTGGCCACAACGTTGTAACTAGTTAGTACTAGTTACCGTCAGTTGGAGCCGGTTCAAACTGGACAAAGTTGGTACAAGTTGATGTATGCACGCCTTTATACTCGATTCGTGGATCTGCTTACTGATTATTGGCGAGCGTAGTTTTAAGTTTTTAAATGAATCTCTTGTGAGGGAAGTTAAATTCAATTGGACTTTTCGTAGAGGAAAGGAAATCTTTTCTTTTCAACATTGATGATAATTAGAAAACTTACGAATCTGGTAAAATATATGTACCAACTCTATTATTATTAACATGGCTATTATTGGCTGGATTCTCGAAGGATCCTGTAGAAGAATATTATTATTATAGGCTGATGATGAAAAGCAGGCGAGTCGTTTATATAGTGCTATTGATTATAATATTATTTATTTATTTATTTATATATAGCTATTGAAATTTCTAATGCAAATTAAATCGTATCAGGAAGGCACAGACTCCTGAAATACAGTGAGAGCTATATTGGGAGCCTGGGATCTATATTTTGATGTAAGGAACCTTGTTCAATAAATGATTTTTACCTTTGATTTTATTTGTACCTAGCTTTCATATTCACGTTATTTATATTATATAGTTATATACGAGAAAAAATATAATCTGTGCAAAAAATAATTAATTTGTCCTTGCATTCGGCCTTTGTAACAATTTTATTGCTGCATTAATAAATTTCCATAAAGTAATAAAGTGTATTTCGCAAAATTCACTTTTAAATAAAAACAGACCAAAGTTTCCCCAGAATTTTATTGCACATTCGAAATGAAATACAAAATGAACGCGTCAGCGATTCTTGTAATGGAAAACTTTAATGAAAATTGAAATCAGATTTTATAAACGGTATTTATAACCATTTTTATACTAAAATAACGGGTTTTAACCTATTGAGCCCCGAGCGGCCCGATCGGACCACGACACAATAAATTTTCTATTGTGTCTGTGATTCCAGGGGCTGAGTTATTACGACGTGTTTCAAATAAATATTTATTTAATATACCTCCTAGCTGCCCCGGCAAACGTGATTCTACCCTATTGTTCCTTTTACGTTTTTCTCTCCATTAGAATTTTCCTAGTAACAAAAACTTAAAAAAAATAAGTGGAATTGGTCGAGCAGTTCTCGAGTTTCGCTGAGCAACACATTGCTATTTGAACATAGAATCTAAATTTATAGTATTATATACAATTTCTAATTTCTTCCCAGCAATTTATTTATTTTAACTTAAAAAATGGTCACACAAATAAATTGAAATAACGCCTCCAAGGTCCAGATGACAATTTAGATAAATTATGCGAGACCGCCAGTCGAAATTGTGATTAATGGACCCCAAAAATATGTCTTAAGGAAACCGTTTTTCATCAACTAAACCTTTTATAATAAAACGCACGGGTTGACCTTTTTGCTGTGATTCGAAAGCAAACGAGCAGACGTGCCAAATTATGGTAAGCATTGTGGATTATAATTCACTATGCGTGTACTCCGGTTTCAATCGGAATTGTAAGTAAAGAAAAATAAATGGTGGGTACTTCGCTATAAGATAAATGACATTTGACATCTACGAACGCATAGAACCTGCGAAGGAAGGTAGAATAAAAGCGAGTAAACTGAACTTATAAAAATGTGTTAAAACAGTCTCATAATATTATATTCTTAACAGATAAGTAGGTGAGCCTTCTGCGAGACATTTATTTTTCTTCGCCCTGTCTCCGAATCGTCAAACGTTCAAACTTGATTTTAATTATATCAAAAGTTCGCTACATTAAACTGTACTTATATCTACAGAAAACAGAAGACAATTCGTTTTACAATTTTCCACACGATTCATTGAAATAGCTCAGTGTAATGGAACGATGGTATCGAGAATCTGATCGCCAAGAAGTTGGATCTACTCCAAATTATCCAATAGCATTTATTACTTATTTGTAACTGAAACTCGATAACGCTTTTCCTTTAAATTCTTTGAGACTATTCTTCTTTTGTGGACTTTACGGTTGTGTTAGACTTTCTTTGTCGATTTTTAGAGGCAGCAATGCTATAAGTACAATACAGTAATTGAAAAGTGGTGACTTTTAATGTCTACAACACGTAAAATATAATCTAAAAAGTCTGTGTATTTTAGAGTTCTTAAATATCAGGGGTTTTCTTAGCATAGTATAGGAAAAGTAATCATAATTTAAAAAGACATATCCTACAAGTAGGTATAATATTCAATTTCTAATGGGTTTTTGTAAACCTAAAGTCTAATAAGAAATAATTTTCTTTTTTAAACAAAACTAACATAAGTAACTCGTAGGAATCTAAAATAAAATTAGGTACCTATTAGTAATTATATAAAATAAAGATCATCATTTTTATATGAAACATGATAATGAGTAATAACAGCAACTCCAAACTATGACATGACTATCTCACGCTTCTTCTTCAGTCTTATCATTTCATTGTCAGTTCTAAGTCCGTGTTTCATTACACTAGATTCCGACAAAACATTGGGCAAGGTTCTGTCTTTTAGACAATACTAACAAACTTCCTCTTATCTGTCTTGGCTAAGGGACTTGGGATTTCAGTATTCAAATTTACGCGAATCTTCATGGACTCGAACCTAGAGTACTGCCAATTTATGGTGCTTCTATTTGAATATCAAATTCTAATGCCGTCAAGTTAAGGTTGGAAAATATTAGCGGGTTCTGTAGATTTACTGTATATGCTATTATTGTAAACAATGAGTGAGAATGGATGTTTGTTATTGTTAAACGCAAGCTGATTAAAATTTAGGACATATAAAAATATAATATACCAAAAGGCAAGTCTGATTTTTGTTTGTAACAAATGCTCCAGTAGGTAATAAATTTGGAGCATCGACATTTCGAATTAATAGGTACTTATAGGAAATCAAACGTGGTAAAGTATATAATAATTAAATTACTTTAACTTATGAAGTTAAAGTAATAGTAGTAAGTAGTTATGTTAAAGTAAAAGTATATGATTATAAATTATTTCTTATTAATAAAACAGTTCATTACAATCTTTTGACTCCACCCATTAAAGAATAAGATATCCACACATTAATTACCCTATCTTACTAAATATAAGTTACATATTATAACATGTATGTAGGTTCTATAAACCTGTTGTTGTTTTCGAGGCAAAATTCCCGAGCTAATCCTGTCACACGACAACAGAACCCCAAAACAGACTAGCAAATAGATCCTAGCGAATAGATATTTGCACAAAGCTGATCTCCCAGCAGGCTTTAAAATAAAACCGGAGTCACATTTTAAAATCGCAGTTGCACTTTTTATTTCTAACGCGTTGTAGCGTGAAGATTGGATAGCGAAAAAAATGTTTCATCGCAATTGTATTTATGAAGTGTATGCGCTAGTGCATGCGTTTGTAGTTTTAGTTATTTTATTCGTGTGTAAGAATTGGTAAATGCGTCAAGTTAAATAGTACGGGCTGTGAGGCTCTGTAATTAGAGCTTTTAACTGAAATTAAATGGATGTATAGACGCAAAGGGATATAACAAATTGTACAATGCTAGCGCGATAAAATGGTATCTTAGATTAATATATACCTTCTAATTGCGAACATATTAATTAAATATTTTGAACTGTACTAATTACGGACTTATATATTAATTAAGTACTTTATGTCCTTTTGTATTTTACAGTGTGGTGATTATGAAATTTCATAATTGAAATAAGGGAGAAATTTAGCAGAAGTATTTATTTTATTTTATTTATTTATTATTACAATTATTTATGTAATTTACGATTAATTTAAAAATAACTAAATTATACTCTTCTCATACCTAAATATTATGGCCGTCTTCTTTCCTATTATTATACTTATATGTTATATTAAGGAAATCAACAAATTAAACAAAATAATATTGATTACGCTAACAATAAAAACGTCAGCTTAAAGTTAGTACCATACATTCTAATATAATTAATATGAGGAAATAAATTAACTGCTTCGAAGAGGAATAGTGCAATTAGGAGTAACAAGAAGATACATTGAGTACATACATAAGGACTGGAATATTATTTTATAGTGTAAAAGCAATTTTCTTACGGAGTGTGCGTCAAGAGCGGACCGTTTTACAAAGGCGTTATCTAAAGGTCCCTTTTATTCACTATCTTTTATAAAGGACCAGAATTGAAGAGTTTTGTTAAAGCTTTATACACATTGTTGGAAATTTATTCCATGCATGTAACGTAGCTCGGATTTTTTTCACTATCAATTTAACGTCCGTAACGTTAGTGTACAAGTGATAACTGCGTTAAAAACAACCGACTTCAAACTTACACTTGCAAAATTTACAAATACCTACAGACAAAAATAAAAACTACTGGGCCTATCCGAATAAAATTTTTATGGGACCAATTCGACACCATCCCGCATCGAACAAAAAAAGAATCACCTAAATCGGTTCAGAAACCTCGGAGTAATCGGTGTACATACATAAAAAAAATATACCGGCCGAATTGATAACCTCCTCCTTTTTTTTGAAGTCGGTTAAAAATAGGTTATTTTGTGACACAATTTATGTATCTTCGTGTTTGATTCTTTGAATTGATTTCAATTTTGATGGAAGTGGAGCTTTTTTGTGAATAAGGGTAGTCTGTTTTTAATGGCTTCACATATTCGATACTATAGTGTACCTATTAACTTAATGATAACAAAATGTAAGGTATCGTATTTCGGAAATATCACCTGTATTAAAAATGCTGCTAGTTTGTCTGTTCGTTTTAGCTCATTTCTGAGATGACCGGAGCAATGTCAATGGCTAATAGGTTCGTTTAGGAATAATTTAACTTTATTTGGAAAATTGGCTTTTCGAGACCTTTTAATTTACGACGTGTTAATGTTATAAGTTGACAAAATGTTATAAGAAAACATCAATGGACAATAATAAATACAGGAATCACTACATTTATCTTACTAATATCATAAACGTATAAGTTTTCATAGTTTATTATTCATTTACGCAAAAAGCTGGTTTGATCTGTATGAAATTTGGTCATTACCTAGAAAGATTATTTATATTATATTGCCTTCACATGGCATATTTTTAACCAAGTACCACGCAAGCCTAGCCGTGATATCCAGGTAGTATAAATATATATAACAGACATCCCATGTCTCGTTATCTTGATAAAGATTGCGGGAAGCTGTAAGTTACTATCAAGTCACACTCGTTTGAAACACATACAAGCCATAAATGACAATTAGTTGCAGGGATGTTGGCTCAAGTATTATAAGGACTAACAGCAGAGGAATTAGGAAAACTGTCACAAAATTTTGCTAATAATAATTATGCTACATTGTATCTAGGTTTCTATGGTGTGAGAAGAAACAATTATTTTTAAAATCGATCATAACCGGTAAACAATACAGATATTGTTTCCCGATTCCTAATTTTATTTTACACTAGCTGTGCTCCGCGGTTTCACCCGCGCGGCTCCGCTCCTGTTGGTCTTAGCGTGATGATATATAGCCTTCCTCGATGAATGGGCTATCTAACACCGAAAGCATTTTTCAAATCGGACTAGTAGTTCCTGAGATTAGCGCGTTCAAACAAACAAACTCTTCAGCTTTATAATTTTATAGTATAGATAGGTACTAAGGAATTTTTTGAAAAGTGAAACTTCTTTAGGCGCGTTGAGAGTAAAATATGAGCTGTTGGTGTCCTTAACATACTTCCCGACTTATTCCAAATCTAGTTTATTATCTTAAGAAATAGGTAATAAACATACTAATTTAACATAATATATCAATTTAGACAACATTATTTATGTTCCTATTTAACAGTTGAATAAACATCAATATTGTCAACAATGTATTAATTTACTCGATAAATTCAATAGAAATAACACGTGTATGATGCATCAGTAAGCCCTCACATCTAATTTAATATTGTTGACAAAAGAGCGCCAATGATCCATATTTATCTATACTTCTATACTAATATTATAAAGAGGGAAGGTTTGTATGTATGTATGTATGATTTTCACGCATAAACTACTGAACCGATTATAATGAAATTTAGCACACATATAGAGGGTAACTTGGATTAACACATAGGATAGGTTTTATCCCGGAAATCCCACGGGAACGGGAACTATCAGGTTTTCATTTGAAAACGCGGGCGAAGACGCGGGCGAAAAGCTAGTATGTAATAGAATAATAATCTATTTGATAGCCCCAATGTTATCAACCTTGATAAATCAATTATCAACACCTACAGAATAAAATGTAATTCCCAAATGTGTTGGCTAAGCGTAGACCTCGAGAATGGCTTGACCAATACGGCTTTTTTTTAGTTTGTCAAGGAAGGCTCTTTTTTAGGAGAAAAGATGCGTAAAAATTCCATGGAAAATCGAGAAAATAAGACACAACAGCGTCTGTTGGACAGCTAGTTATAAGATTTAATATTTAGGTAATGTTTTTTTTTTAATAACAATACTTTACTTCCTGGCGTTTTTATAAGTCGTAATATACGAAGGAACTTGGCAGTTGAATAGCAACATGAAAAGTCCTCTATAATTTCCAATGAAGAATTTCTTCTTAAGTTCTTAGTGCAATCTTTATTTATAATGCTCACAGCATACAATAGTTAACAATAAAGCCAACAAACAGACGATCCTATTATATTCTTAACAAACCGATTTGTCGAGGAAGTCAGTTCCCTGGCGTTTTTGTAAGCCAAGTGCCAGTCCACTGTTTACAAAACAATAGTAACAAGCGACTCGACAAATTGCTGTCACGACCTTCTGGTACAATGTATTGCAGTAATGGCTGATAAAAAGCAAGATGCAGTCTTTCCTTTGTGCTTATTAGTGATTCTATAAAAGCTGGTTGAGTATGGTATTTTCTTTGGCGTTTAATGTTGTGTATAATGGTGGCAACTTTTTTGTATGATTAATGTTTATACCTATTGAAATATCACTTCATTATGGTGTAATTAATAAACGTTTTGTACAATATGACGTGTCTTTTTTTAACGAGCTTTTTTAAGCTTTTGCATAGCTTCTATCGCGGGCCTTGAGCGCGGGGACCGAATCGAGAAATTCTGTAACGAAAAAACGCTCCCCACACCGACGGGCGGAGGTGTGGCTTGAAGGCATAGCATGCAATAGCTTTACCGCGGCAGTCCCCGAGTGCCACACGTCGTTTTTATTTAATTAAGTATTAAATAAAATAATAGCCAATTTTATGTAAATACTAGCGGTCCGCCCCGGCTTCGCCCGTGGTACATTTTTACTTTTCTCTCCATAAGAACCATCCTCGTACTTCAAGAAATGTAATAAAAAAAGAATTAACGGAATCGGTTCAGTTGTTCTCGAGTTATGCGCTTACCAACACATTTTGCAATTCATTTTTATATTATAGAAGATAATATTCAGTAATGTAATTATACATATTAATATTCTTTATATTATTTTGAATACATATTATTTATTTCAATTATGGTGCGATAAACATAATAACATTTACCTTAACTTGTCTGAATACTCAGAACATACAGATGTAAATACCCATGTTTCACAAGCCAATTTCACAAGTTATCTTGTAGTTTCGACAAGTTCAGAAATTGTAATACAAATTATACACGAGTAAAATTCTATTATTGTTATTAAATCGGATGTTTCAAAAAAGGGTCAATATTGAAAAATGAAATCAAATAAATGAACCTTGTTTAAATATAAAAAGAGAAGTTACTGCATATTTAACCTTTTTTGACACATTCCAAACTGCTGCAGAGGGGTAGGACTATTAACTCCACCTCACCCACACGCTCACATTTAGAAATTCAACATACATACATATTGAATCTATTCTAACATAACAAGTCTAGACATATCCTAATGCCTAACCCGCATCCGACCTCACAAAGGCAAGACTCGAGATAAATTTCAAATGTATTCAGCCTACAAAAAGGGTAAGAACCCAATACTTCATTCTTAAATTATTCCCCTGGCGTTCTTAACTCCTCACGTATATTGAAATGAATATATTAATAAGAAAACGCTGATATTAGTATATTAGGATGAATACGTACGGGAACTGAATAAGTCTAACCTGCCCATTCATATGTAAATGAAAGACCTAACTTTTCAGTAGGCGAAAAGATTCCACTGTTTACTAGTTTACCGCCCGCGGCTTCGCCCGCTTTGTCTAAAACCTAATAAATTATATACTAAAACCTTCCTCTTGAATTACTCTATCTATTAAAAAAACCGCATCAAAATCCGTTGCGTAGTATTAAGGATTTAAGCATACAAAGGGACATAGGGACAGAAAAAGCGACTTTGTTTTATACTATGTAGTGATTAATAATAATATAACATTACAATACAAAACTCTTTAATGTTTTAATACAAAAATATTTGATTTTAATTTCATTGAACGTGGTAAATATAGAATACGAGGAATTACTGGGATTATTTGTGACTTTTTAGAAAATAAGTAATGAAACCAAGCCACGTGTAGAAGTAAATCAAACAAAACATCCCTTAATTATATGAATAAAACAACTCTCTGTATGCTTTAGACTTTAGAGTTTGGAATGCGTGGGTGTGCTCGGAATTAGAAGTCTATTGAAAGTTGATTATATTATGTTAACGTCAGCTCTGATTTTACAGATTCTTTTGAGTATTAATAAGAAATTAAGTACATATATACCTACTTTAAAAGTGATAAACTAGCTTTTCGCCCGCGTCTTCGCCCGCGTTTTCAAAGGAAAACCCGCATAGATCCCGTTCCCGTGGGATTTCCGGGATAAAACCTATCCTATGTGTTAATCCAAGTTACCCTCTATATGTGTGCTAAATTTCATTATAATCTGTTCAGTAGATAGTTTATGCGTGAAAACCATACATACATATAAACCTTTCCTCTTTATAATATTAGTATAGATTGTATAGATTAGAACGTTTATCCTAATGAGAACCAAGCTATACGCGTATCTTAGCAACCAAAGTCTTTGATGAAGGATATTGCATACGCATTTCTATGCATGCCTTACGAAGCAGTTATTAAATACTTTTTCACAACGTGCCGTTAATATTCAAGGGTTGTTCCAATTTATCGCTCACTTGGCAGCCCTGGCGTTGTTCCAACACTAGTGCACAAGTCTTGAAATGGAAAATTTCATAACAGGATGTTTTTTAAGTTTCTCCGAGAGTTCCGTTATTTCTTGAAAGTTTTGGAAGTGCCCAACTTTGTGGAATTAAAAAGGAATACGTATGGAAAGGCGTAGGATTAAGCGGGATTTCTGAACTTTCATATAAATGAAGATCTGCCCTTTATATTTTTCAGGACAATTTTCACACACGGCACGATCTGATCCCAAACTAAGCTTTCGCTTGTGTTATGGAAACCAGATGGCTGATAAACATACTTACTTATTTATAAAATAAATACTTATATATAGACTAGTGGTCCGCCCCGGCTTCGCCCGTGGTTCATATTTCACAATAAAAGGTAGCCTATGTCCTTTCTCGGGTATCAAAATATCTCCATACCAAATTTCATGCAAATTGGTTCAGTAATTTAAGCGTGATTGAGTAACAGACAGACAGACAGACAGAGTTACTTTCGCATTTATAATATTAGTATGGATAATCAACACCCAGACACAGAGCAAACAACTATGTTCATCACACTAATATTTTCCCCTGGTGGGAATCGAACCCACGACCTCTGGCTTGGCAAGAAGGCCACTACCAACCAAGCCAACCGGTCAGCATGCGAAGACATTAAGAATATTTTTCATCATGCAATACTTTTTCGATAATTCAATGCAGAGCATATTTTGAACTTCAATGATCAATTCTTTTAACGGGCTATTAAAAAATTATCAGCTTTCAGATTGAGATCGTTACTCGAAAAATTGTATTTGTTTCTATAAGTTGAATTATTAAATTTTAAAAGAACCATATAAATATTACTATATAGTATAGAACAAAGTCTCTTTCTCTGTCCCTATGTCCCTTTGTATGTTTAAATCTTTAAAACTAAGCAATGGATTTTGATGCGGTTTTTTTTAATAGATAGAGTGATTCAAGAGGAAGGTTTTAACTGTATATAATTAATTATTAGGTTTTAGACAAAGCGTGTGAAACCGCGGGCGGTAAGCTAGTTATGTATAAATGCATTTAATGGGTAAATGTTTAAATTGAAATACGGAATACATATTACATTTTAAGCAGTTTATTTCCAACTTTTCAAGGAAAACTCAAGATCCTATACAAATAAAGAGCCATTCATTAGAACATAATAGAGGAATGTTTTTCATTCACACGCCATTTACCTGAACCTTTTTAGGAAAACACGAAGCTTCATAATAAATGTCATTAATAAGGCTTGACCATCTGGGGACAAAGGGAATGTGGTAAGCAAATATTATCAGGAACCTTACGGAATTTCGTATTTTATTTGAGGACATTTTGTTTTTGAGGTTTGTGGCGGAATTTTGATTTGTTAAAAGTAAAAGTATTAAGCGAATATTTTAAGTGAATTTTATTTTATTGTACTGTTGGTGGTGTGTTTTAAAATTTTCACACACAGTTGAACACGATTGAATAATTCGTTATTTTAGTAAAAAGGAAAAAAGAATTACCTACATTAATATCGTCGAAAGCTCCACTCTATTCCAACGCTTAAAGTTCCATATTCTTAACTAATTTATGTATAGATAATATTAGATTTTGTTGGCTACTTTTAAGTATTCTGTGATATTGATCTAAGTTTGCACTAAATAGCATCCAAATATTGTATACCCATCGAATGAAGCATAGTATACAATAATACTTGGAGGACGATTTTCTCAACAGCTACTTCTATTATTTTATCCTATCCTACTAATATTATTAATGCGAAAGTTTGTGAGGATGTGTGTGTTTGTTACTCTTTCACGCAAATACTACTAAACCGATTACAATGAAATACACATATAGAGGGTAACTTGGATTAACACATAGGATAGGTTTTATCCCGGAAATCCCACGGGAACGGGAACTATGAAGGTTTTTCTTTGAAAACGCGGGCGAAGTGCAAAAATAAAATTGTTTTTATAGTACTTACCTGTTGTTTGAAGGCCTTTGTAGAAGTTGGACAAACAATGCATAAATATAGATGGAATTTTCTAGTCAATCGAATGTTTTAACGTTGTATTTTTAGTTTCGACTTTGATGTTGTTGTTGGTTTGGTTAAAATATCTAAATATGGGTTAATTTATTCGTGTCCATATTGTGGAATAAATGTATCTTAAAGCATGGTTCAGATGACATTTTAAAGTTTTTATTGCTAAAAGAATAAAAAGATGACTAAATAAATTTAAGCAAAATTGCCTTGCTAAAAATTCCTACCTATTCATTCACATAGGTTCACAGATTATTTAAACTATTGCAGCAAGTCACAAATAACTTTTTAATGTAATATAATAGCCCTAATGCGTCACATTCTATTAATACAGTGTATACAAAGCTTTGCTCCTATAGAGTTCTAAATAATTCTTTCAACATAGCACGCAATGTACTCAACAAAACGCGAATTTCCCGTGAATTTCAGAACGAACTGACACATTCAATGCGCAGATTATGCAGCAGGGTGGCTTTATGTAAATTGCTACAGGAACTAATTCCGTGTGTTGGTTCATTTGTCGGTAATCATATTTACTGGATACTGTACATGCGAAATGAAATTAGACTCAGTTGAACGTTGTTTTATTGAGAAAAACCTTATCTTAAGTTTTTCTTGATATACAGGGTGTCCCAGCAACGGTATACTAAGCTCCAAGGAGGTTATAGTTTTGCATACGCTGAGTACGTAAAAAATACTTATAAAATTCCAGACGAATTCTTTTGACAAATAGATGAATTCTTAAAACTCTATGTGTACACCCCTAACAAGCAATCCGCTCAAATTTGCCACCCGTACGTGAGCTATCGTTAATCGTTTAAGATTATGTTTTCATAGACAATATGCTCACATTAGCGAAGCGGTATATACCGGCTGCGCGAAGCTAGAGACGAAAACATGGATTTTAAGGAAAAATTAAGCAAAAAATTTTTGGCGTAATTTTGTTGTTTAAGTATTTTTTACGTGATCAGTGTATGCAAAACTACAAGTCCCTTCGCGCTTAGTATACCAATAGTGGGACACCCTGTATATAAAATTCTCGTGTAAATGTGAATTATCATACTCTTCTGAAACAGCACGATGGATTCTCATGAAATTTTGTGTGTGTATCAGGTAAATCTGAGAATCGAACAACATCTATCCTACTAATCCTACTAATATTATAAATGTGAAAGTTTTTGAGGATGTGTATGTGTGTGTTTGTTACTCTTTCACGCAAATACTACTGAACCGATTACAATTTTTTATTATAGATTTAAGAGCTAGAGAATGATTTGGCTATAAAATAATTAATTAATAATTCTGCTTCTGTAATTGACGTGTGAATATTAGATAATATTCATGGTAGGTAAGTGACGTGACAAATGAAGTCGTGGATGGAAAGATAGTAATTAATGAAAAACATAAGTTGCTAATTCTGGTTTTTAATATGGAAATGAAATGTTAGAACTGCTTTGTATTTTCTAAACATCAAAGTAAATTCAAAACCAAATGTGGTTTGATGTAAAAATGTTACTATACAGATTCTTAAGAAGAACTTTCCGAAACTTGTCTAAGAGTTATAGATTAAAAATGCTGTGGCACTTTCAAAGGATTGTAAATTTAAAAGAGTCAGCACAGACTGTCCATCAATGCCCTATTAAAATAATAATGTATCAATTATGTTAATAAATGAATAACAAAGATTTTATATAAATTTATAAAGAAATAGAAAAAATTCGATCACGAGGCGGGACTCGAACCCGCATCCTTCGCGCCATTCCGGGGCGGATGCCTAACCAACTCAGCCACTCGTGACCCGCCCGAGTAATCGAATTTATTCTATCCTTTCACTTCTGTCTGTGTCTGTCCCTTAAGACACATAAAACTGAAAGGATAGAATAAATTCGATTACTCGGGCGGGTCACGAGTGGCTGAGTTGGTTAGGCATCCGCCCCGGAATGGCGCGAAGGATGCGGGTTCGAGTCCCGCCTCGTGATCGAATTTTTTCTATTTCTTTATAAATTTATATTTATAAAGCATTTGAATGCCATAAAAACCAAAAAATATAAATTCAAGAAAAGGTCGTGTTCCATCGTTACAATATTGTATTCACTGAAAAGTGCTTCATATTGGTTGAGATGGTTGTTAAATCATCTCAATAGATGGCGCGCGGTGTGTCCCTTAAGACACATAAAACTGAAAGGATAGAATAAATTCGATTACTCGGGCGGGTCACGAGTGGCTGAGTTGGTTAGGCATCCGCCCCGGAATGGCGCGAAGGATGCGGGTTCGAGTCCCGCCTCGTGATCGAATTTTTTCTATTTCTTTATAAATTTATATTTATAAAGCATTTGAATGCCATAAAAACCAAAAAATATAAATTCAAGAAAAGGTCGTGTTCCATCGTTACAATATTGTATTCACTGAAAAGTGCTTCATATTGGTTGAGATGGTTGTTAAATCATCTCAATAGATGGCGCGCGGTGTGTCCCTTAAGACACATAAAACTGAAAGGATAGAATAAATTCGATTACTCGGGCGGGTCACGAGTGGCTGAGTTGGTTAGGCATCCGCCCCGGAATGGCGCGAAGGATGCGGGTTCGAGTCCCGCCTCGTGATCGAATTTTTTCTATTTCTTTATAAATTTATATTTATAAAGCATTTGAATGCCATAAAAACCAAAAAATATAAATTCAACAAAGATTTTTATGACTTATATTAATTCAGAGGTAAAAAAATCTATACTAATATTATAAAGCTGAAGAGTTTGTTTGTTTGTTTAAACGCGCTAATCTCAGAAACTACTTGTCCGATTTGGAAAATTCTTTCGGTGTTAGATAGCCCATTTACCGAACAAGGCTTATTGGCTGTATAACATCACGCTAAGACCAACAGGAGCGGAGCCATGCGGGTGAAACCGAGGGGCGCGGCTAGTTATAATATAAAAAAAACTGTGAAACAGTAATCCGTGTTTTCATTGAAAACTCTATAGGTATTTAATCAATTACTCGTATCCTGAAAAATTAAAACAAAACAATAACCTAATAGTATTGTAAACAGTATGGAATGGAATTGGAAAAGCAACTAATGGAAGCAACCCTACAAAAACATCCCCATTCGTAATATATACCTAAATGATACCAAATGTAACAATAATCAAACATTAATTATCACCTTAAAATTAATTAAATTCGTCCATTCGTAAGGCGTAAGCTGAATTCAATATACGTTGACCTTTTATCTAAGGGCTTTGTTACATAGAACGCGATCTTAGCACGTGTCAAAGCGATAACTCGACGCCGTGCTATGACGCCTCAATATATTGTAGGTACTACACTATACATAATATAATATTATGTAATACACTATAGTAATAAAATTCATAAATTTGCGCGCGGAGCTTGTTACATGATAAGTATTAAGTGTGATTCATCAGTTCAGTTTTTATTGATAGACGTCAAGAATATCCATTGGTAAGTAAAAATATTGAGATCCATCAGTATGCTAGTTAAACGTTCAATAAATACTTATACATTAGTATTTATTGGCGGAACACAATATTTTACTTATAAATGCGCCTTAGAGCGTCGTCGCTCTGTTTGACGATATGTCATCGCGTAGTACAACACAACTCGGCATCATAGCGCGTCAGGCTAGCGCCTTGACGCGCGCTAAGAACGCGTTCTATCTGGCAAAGCCATAAGGGCTACATTAACATACCCTCACAAATTGTACTTCCTCTAGTGATTCACAAAACCTTTTAATCAGATTCCTAAGGGTCAATGTGTCAATGGGAAGCTTTCAATCCTACTTTATTAGTGTATCCATTTAAACATATTATTACTTCGTGTTGATGTTTTTGAATATGTTTATAGTATAGAAATGGCTTTTAATGAGAAGCTATTGAGATATACTTATAATTTCGCTGAATAAAAGAGTTTTAAGATTTCGTCAAATCTCTCAGAATCACGAAATGACGGACGATATCGAATAATTATTGTTTTTTATTACGTCTTTTACTACAATGTGCTTGCATTTGCATTTGGGTATCATTTAAGCTATCACCAATTTAATTAGTTTTGTGTTTCCTAAATAATAGGGTTTGTCCTCAAAATAGTAGATCTGTCACCAAAATGAAATCACCAAACAATGCAAAATCAGTTCCACAATAAATCACCTAAAATCCTGAGATATAAGGTCTAGTACCAAACAAATGTTTTTGTATGTATTATAAAGGTGTGTCCTAATAAGCATTTAAGCAAACTAATTTAAAGAGATCACCAATAAATCATATTATGTTACTAAAAGTTAAAATAATCAATAATTATTCTTAAAAATAATAACCACTGAATAATCAGCTCTGGTTTAATAGCTGGCATAATTGTAGATAAAACACTTAATTAAAGTTAAAATAATCAATATTTATTGTTAAAAAACAATAATCACTGAATAATCAGCGCTGGTTTGGATTTCGAAGGGCGCCCCCTTTTTCTTTTCTGGCCGATAAGCACATTTTTTGCTTCTGGTGGGGGGTTGGCCAGCTTTAAGCGTATGGCTAATTCGATAATATGTTTGCACATGTCAATTTTTAAAGTGCGCCAATTTGTCTCCGCCCCTTTGATCATTTTTTCATTAAAATTATAAATTGATGTATTAAATTGATAACGAATACTATTAATTTATTATCTGAACGAAATAAAATGTTACTACTGTATTGGTGACAAAATATCAAATAAAAAGGAGTCGCAGTCAGGGATCGATAATCAATTTATTTGGTGACAGATCTACCATTCTGAGCACAGAGCTATTATTTAGGTAACAAAACTGTTATTATAAGAACGAAGTTTATATTCATGTAATGCAATATAATTTTATTGGTTATCGATCTCTTATTTTACACATATATTAACATTAATTTGATAATTCATACCTGGGAACAATTTTTGTTTATCTGAGAACGGAAATATTTCGTGGTGATAGATCTATTTATTAGGTGATACAACTTGATGACAAATATAAATTTTGGTGATAGAAAATATAGTTCCCTTTGCATTTTGTCATTTAACTGAGCATTGTAGGTAAAAAGACATAAACAAGACTTGCAACGTCTTCCGTGATTTCGTTATCTCTAGGGATTCCGTGAAATATCTGATGACCTCATTTCCCTGTGACATATATATTGCTCGTTAAACTCAAAATCAAATCAATCTGTATTTATGTAAATAAATTTAACGCTGTGTAAAGATTTATTACTTCTATAACACTAAGAATTAAAATTGTAATCGTGATTATTGATAATTGACAGAGTATTTTGAATATAATATGTATAAATAATTATACTAAACCATACAAAAAAAGAAGTATTTAATGTATGCTAGCGGTACGCCCCGGCTTCGCCCGTGCTACATATTTACGCTTTCCCTATATAAGAACCATCCTTGGACTTTCACAAACATAAAAAAAAGAATTATCGAAATCGGTTCAGCCGTTCACACGTGATGCCGTGACAAGATTAGATAAAATAAATCGAAGACAAAAATTATTTTGCCATTTATAACAACACGCTTTCCATATTTCGCAAGTCAATAGGCATAAAAATTTATAAATGGCTATGGGATAGACTCTAGAGAGAAGGCTTCTGTCTATTACCACCTTTATATTTTAAAACTAGCTTTCCGCCTGCGGCCTCGCCCGCGTTTTCAAAGAATAACCCGCATAGTTCCCGTTCCCGTGGTATTTCCGGAATAAAACCTAGCCTATGTTGCTCAGTAAAAGCGATACATTTATAAAAGAAACAATAAATGTGTGTACATTTGTGATTGGTTTTGAGATTGCACTAGCTTCACTGATTGTTAACTGCAGATGTGGAAGAATAGTCATTACATACATGAAAATAGAGTCTATACTGCTCAAATACATGTTGTAGCATAGCTTACCAAAATATGTACACAATAATGTATTGTTGTGATGTTACAGTGTCATAGTATGCACCAACAAATCACAAAACAACTCTAATTTGTGTCAAAACTGAATATTAGAATTAGATGTTTATTTCGTACTTTACACGGCTTATGTAGCATTAAATACTTTTCCTGGTTTTAACAGCTCTTGATAGATACTTGCAAAGACTCAGGCTTCAGAGAGGTATCATTAGTGCAATTTGATCCTAATTAATAATCAAGGGAAACAATTAGTTGCACTATAATCTATATTCTATAATTATTATAGTAAGCAACATTAATCTGTTTAAGATGTGTCAAGCTCAGGCACGATTAACAGAGATCGTTTGATCGTTGTACATAAAATATTTATGAGTTATTTACAACGTTTCGTGAATAAGTTTTTCTGAAACAACTATTGTAGTAATAACCATAATGATGAGAAGAGGCTTAAGAGTATTTAGTGGGCTATACATAAAACATATTATGTTCGGGGATTTTCTTTGTATCTGGGTTGTCTATTTAGACTTCCGTTAACGAAAGTAAATCACATCTTTTATCAAAATTATCCATT
Organism: Colias croceus; assembly: GCF_905220415.1. Classification (NCBI taxonomy): domain Eukaryota; kingdom Metazoa; phylum Arthropoda; class Insecta; order Lepidoptera; family Pieridae; genus Colias; species Colias croceus. The sequence goes on along the minus strand of NC_059558.1, from coordinate 4,276,606 downwards.
TTTAGCAATAACTTTCAATAAATTGACAAAGCGAATAAATATATTATATAGAGAATAATATGCAATATCAGTGGTATTAACAACTCCATATAGTTACTAAAACTACGTGCTCTCTTGTGCACCACGAAACCACAATCTATTTGTAGCTTCGTCCAACTTGTGCCTACAAATTTTGCGTTTTAATTTCCGATTGCGCCTGTCATTCAGTTGGTTTCGAAGCTTTGTTTCGTTTCTGAACTAAGATTGGCTGAGGTGTGTTAGTTTTGTTCCAACGTATTTACAAGAGAATGTATGCGTACCTACTAGTATAGTATTATACTATACTAGCTGCGCTTCGCGATTTCACCCGCATGGCTCCGTTCCTGTTGGTCTTAGCGTAATGATATTATAATAATATAACCTTCCTCGATCAAAGGGCTATCTAAAATCGGTCCAGTTCCTGAGATCAGCGCGTTCAAACAAACAAACAAATTCTTCAGCTTTATAATATTAGTATAGATGTGGTATGAGCGAGCAAATGATTAAATAGTCCCATTTGTAGACGGACATTATGCCACGCTCACAGCGGGAAAGTCATTACGCTCTTCAAGGAGATTAAGTTTGGCGGTAACGTATGTTTTACGGTAATAAGCTTATTATTATTGTATGTTATGGTTGTAACAGCTCTCTATAGATACAAAATACTTTATGAAATAAAACAGTAGGTAACTAAAACGAACGTAAGTCGTTCGTTTAGGTACATTATAAATAAACGAAACATTTATGAATAGGTATGCGAGAATAATAAGACATGAGAAAATTAAGGAAAAAAGTAATTAAGGAATAAAGATATATCAAACAGCAAGTTCCAATCTATTAAAAATACATTTAGATGGTACGTAATTGCTAATTGCCCACAAAGGAAAGACCCCTAGGGAATAATTATTTCAATTCAATTCCAATCACATAATTTTATAATCGATTCCTGATAACGCTAAAGATTGCTTCTGAAAACGACACGGACATTGAATGCCGCCATTTATCTAATCAGAACAAAGAAGGTAATGTTCCGAGACGCGATAAAACGCACCTGGGATTATTCTGTTCAGTTTTACATATCTATAGGAGCTTTTACTTCTAAATATATTTCAATGAAAGAATATTGGAGTATGTTGTAAGCTTGTTTTGTGTTCTTGAATGTTATATTGTGTTTCTAAATATGCTCTAATTATTATGGTCACTCTTAAAGGTAAAGAGATCACTCTTTAGTGATAAGGCCGCCCTCTGTGCTAGTTTAGCTATAAGTTTTAGTTTTATGTTATTTGTATAACTAGCATAGTAAAGTGTCATAAATAAATAAATAAATAAATAAAATATGGTTATGTTTTAAAAACGTTATTATTTATTCAGTAGGAAAAACTTGATGGATATAGATTGCTTTACAATTTAGCTAAGCTTTACGGCCTGCTGCGGCCTGCCCTCGTCGTCCGCCTCCAGGGGCAGAGTAGGCGCGTCCATTGCAACACTACATTACATGTAGGACGTGTAACACAAACAAAGCTCACCATTTTTGTGCCCATAATAGCCATCGCCAGACGAAGAGCCGCTGCCGGTGGACGCGGCCTGCTGCGGCCTGCCCTCGTCGTCGCCTCCAGAGGCAGAGTTGTCGCGTCCATTGCAACACTACACGTGTAACACAAACAAAGTTCACCATTCTTGTGCCCATTGTAGCCAGCGCCAGACGAAGAGCCGCTGCCGGTGGACGAGGCCTGCTGCGGCCAGCCCTCGTCGTCCGCCTTCAGGGGCAGAGTTTTCGCCTCCATTGCAACACTACACTACACGTGTAACACAAACAAAGCTCACCATTCTTGTGCCCATAGTAGCCAACGCCAGACGAAGAGCCGCTGCCGGTGGACGAGGCCTGCTGCGGCCTGCCCTCGTCGTCCGCCTCCAGGGGCAGAGTTGTCGCCTCCATTGCTAAGTACAACACTACACTCTCATCACTGCACTATCACTCTCACTTATTGTGGACCTGTAACAATAATAATTGGCGTACATTTTAATGAAATACCGAAATTAAACAAGTTGATGCTTCGAAATTCTTAGTCGTTTATAGCTTTGAATAGAATGTCTTCATGTTATGTTAATTGCGTCTATTTCTAGCTTTAATTTAGTTTCAAAAAGCAATATTCAGACCATACGTTTAAGGAGAACTAACACACATTAAACGTATAACAACACTCGTCGCGTCGGGCAATACAATCAGTAGTATAGTATTATGTTATCTGTATTATACAGTAAGGTCGTATTCAGAAAGAAATTTGGAGACTTATAAGCGCTTACCGGCGCTTGACAGCGCTGGTTCGTTCAACACAAAGGAAGCATGTTGAAGCAGACTAAGACAAATTTTTAATTTTATAATATGGCGTTCAGCGCTTATCGGCGCGTGTTCATATATTTTCCTGCGCGGGTTACCATCGCTGACAAGAACCGGTAAGCGCTTATAAGTTTCCAGCTTTCTTTCTGTATACGCCCTAAAACAGCATTCCATGAAAATGAAATATTATGTCCTAGGTACTTTAGAGATTAACGTCATGTTCATTCACATATAAACGAGTAGCTTATACAAAGAAATAAGAAGAGCCATAACACAGTTGACAGATTGTACTACGTACAGCCATAATTTAGGCCAAATAGAGGCCTTTTATAATTTTCCTGTTTAAAATTTGTTACTCAATTAAACTGCATTTGACATCGGCACTAGTTGACAGGTGGACGCACAAATCTGTCCAGAGCAAATTGGACGAGAGCCAAATGTAATTATTTACGCATGGAACTGCCAAAATATTTATTTTAACTTTAGTCGAGACACAGTTATCTAAATGCGGAATGGGTTTAATTACTTTTATGTTTAATTTTGTATAAATTAATTGAGAAATTGAAAATAAATGACTCTCTGGATTAATCAATGGTTAAATAAACCCGAGAGTCGAGACATGTCTATGAATTTGTTTTAAATTGGTAACGATCGTAGGTAAATAACACTTTTTCGTAATAATTCGAATAATTTAAAAGTTTACCTCTAAAACATTTTTCGTAAAAAGCTCGCGTCACATATTCTCACTTTTTTAAATGTTAAGTGAAACATATGATTTTCCTAAATATCTATCTAGATATAGTCGTTGATGTCTTGGAGTGTCTAATAGTGAAATTTTGTTAGTATGTTAGACTAACAAAATTACCTACTCATTTACGCAATCATTACTTACCATGTATACTGTACTAGCTCTCTACGCGGCATCGTCCGCGCAGTCAAAGAAAAACCCGCACAGTTCCCGTTCCCATGGGATTTCCGGGATAAAACCTATCCTATGTTCCGGGGTAAAAAGTAGCCTATGTCCTTTCTCGGGTATCAAAATATCTCTATACCAAATTTCATGCAAATTGGTTCAGTAGTTAAGGCGTGATTGAGTAACAGACAGACAGACAGAGTTACTTTCGCATTTATAATATTAGTATGGATATTGGATATATTATATCTACGTTAGAACTATATTGCTATCGTTCTCTGTAGTCTGTAGATATTATCTATGCAAAGGTACACACACGCTCCATTTCTGCATTTAAACATCTTGAAGACTTCATAAATCTTAGTGACGATGAAAATCTTAAGTTAAAACGACGCCATAATTTAATGCAGCATAAACACAAAAACGTACAAGAAAAGATTAAAGATGTGAGTAAATGCGGTCATAAAAGACATTAAATACACGAGTAAAAGTTTGCTTTTTAGGGTTCCGTACCGAAAGGGAAAATTGTTTTACTAAGCCTCCGCTGTCTGTCTGCTCCAAGCTGGTATATCATAAACCATGATAACTAGAAAGCTGAAATTTTCACAAATGATGTATTTCCGTTGCCGCTATAACAGCAAATGCTTAAAATTAAAAAAAAATATCCTCCATACAATAAATGATTTTCTTTTATAGTACGGAACCCTTCATGCGCGAGTCCGACTCGCACTTGGCCGGTTTTTTTTTTACATAATACCTTGCTCTTAGTAGGTAACGTTAAGAGCTGTCAACGTTTGGCCAAACTCCAAAACATTCTGGGATTTAGATAAAGTTTTTTGTAACAAATATTTAGCGTTTCCCGATTATTTATTTCAGTTATAATAGTTGTTTGAAGTGAAGATGTCGTTTTTAATAAGCTTTCAATTTTGACAGATCGTTAAGTATGTAATTTTACAAGAAAGTATAATAAAGTTGCAGTTCGATTAATTAGTAGAACTTCTTCTATAGTATTTTTAAATTATACAAGTACTAGCTTTCCGCCCGCGGCTTCGCCCGCGTTTTCAAAGAAAAACCCGCATAGTTCCCGTTCCCGAGGGATTTCCGGGATAAAACCTATCCTATCTCTCAAGTTGGATCGAACTGCACATGGTGTGCGAATTTTATTATAATCGGTTAAGTGGTTTAGGAGTCCATTGAGGACAAACATTGTGACACGAGATTTATATATATTAGAGATTAGTTTAATTATGCTGCTGTATCTATTTCTAATTTTAAACAATTAACCTTTACAGATGGATATATTTGAATGTATATTATTTCAATACACTTCAAACTTCTAAGTTTAATTGAATGCATTTTTATAGTAAATTAATCATGTTAAATACCAAAAGATAATTAACTTCATCCAAAACAAAAAAAAAAAAAATCATCCATTCCCTTGATAATAGCACAATTTTTGCAGTCATTAAACAAAGACCAACAAAGTCCACAGACCATTAAATTAAGTACGAGTTTTTAAACACTAATTTCCTTAAAAGCGAATCTCATTAATATCGTTGTCAGACGATATCCAATGAGGAATGAGCTAATCTCCTTTTTGTGGTAATGGAAAATCTATGTAATAACATAGTATAAAGATAACAAGTAGGCTAACTCCCGTTGTTTAGGAGCGCACGGTTCCTACACTCGCGAAGCGCAGGGACACTTGCCACGTTGATATTTTAAATAATTGTATAAACAAACACCGACCGCGACGGGTCACAGCAATGGTGCGGTCATCATGAGAACGGTCCATGAGAAGGAACCGAGCGGCGTTGTGTGCGTGCGTCAAGCTTGCGTACGTACATGACGGGGGGGCGTGGCCAAGCGCTCCGCGTACATTCAAACGGCGCGATGTACCTTTGTTCGAAGATAACCTACTTGTTCTCCTTATACTATGGTACTAAGCTATCAATTTCAATCTATATTTCACTATCAAGATTATTAATGAAGTTGCCTGTCGCAAATGTTTGAAAAAGTTTACGTGGTTTTGAATTTCATAATCAGTTATGTTGATTGATGGTTTTCTTTATGCAAATGGTCTTTTTGTGACTAATTATTATTTAGGAATTATTGTTAATTGTAGATATACCTATATTATTATTTTCAACAATATAAGTATCGATTACGTCAATTGTTCATCTTATTGAATAAGATAGAGTTAATATAAGTATTTATTACACTCTATATAATTTTGAATATCATATTTTGACTAATTTTTTTTGTCTTTGAAGACTTGCTTCAGTTTTGTATACCACCATTATAGGTACTTAGGGAAAATATTTTAAAAGTTATTAGCGTAACTCTATTTCATTGCTTTATCATGAGTCACAAAATATACAAAGCTCAAAGACTTTTTAACGGATTTTAAACGCGATTTATTTGATTTATAATGAATAAATCACGTTTAAAATCCGTTAAAAAGTCTTTGATTTCTAAATGTATAATACTCGCGTATAGAAAATACTAGTCAACTTAGCGTTAGAAATGTTTCGTATTACGCAAATTCACAGCACGTATAAGGTTTCAACACGTACCTAGATTTCCTAGCTATCAGATCTAGGAAGTCATTTGAAGTTCTAACAGCTTTATCTAGTTTTAAGTTGTGATAGATCGAATTTCAATGGGGATTGTACCTAGTGATTAGATAGGTAGTCAATGAGTAGTTGGTACTAACTTGCATTGACTTCTTTTGTAGGTTCTTATCTATACTAATATTATAAAGCTGAAGAGTTTGTTTGTTTGTTTGAACGCGCTAATCTCAGGAACTACTGGTCCGATTAGAAACATTCTTTCTGTGATAGATAGCCCACTTTTCTAATCATCACGTTAGGAACAACAAGAGCGGAGCAATGCAGGTGAAACCGCGCGGCACAGCTAGTTAAACATAAAACTTTTCACTAAACGAGACGGTCTAAAATAATTGATAACTTCCATATAAACGGTTAAAGAATATATCGGAATTGCTTTTTTAATATGTAGATTGTAGGTATATGTAATGGAAAAAAAAGACTAATCATTAAAAACCCTTTTAACCCTCAATATATTATTACATAAAGTCAAATACCCTTCAGTCTCAAAGGTCCTAAAAAGTTTACCCAAAATTTATTCAATTGGGAACATTTGTGTTAGAATACCTCGCCTAATTTAATTGGTAGCCATTTTTTTCAAGAGAAAGAAATTTTATTTCAGCTTTATAATATTATAGTATAGATTTCCATTTACTGCTACAGTTCGATATTTATATTTTATAAATTATATGTTATAAATAAGATAAAACAGAAGTTTATGGGGCACCAAAGTCAGCAGCTTAATAAACTGAAGTTAATTATAAACAATAAGACTAAGTTTCCAAGAAAACTAAGTCAAATCTATCGTTAAAACACACCTACATTACAATAATATTACCATATTGCTTCTTCTAAGACCTTCTTTTAATGCTGCGATCTGATTCATAAAAGGCGTTCATAATACAAGACCAAATAATCGTAAATAGATAGAAAAATAGCATAAATCCGTTGAGAATACGTAGAATCACGTTGTTATTAATTTGATTGACGGTGCGAATATTTCCCAAGTAGTGTACCTATTGCCTAATAAATATTATATTGTGTGTGTGTCTATTATTAATTGTCCTGAATTATGCTCAAAGACAAGAAGTAATGGGGCATTTTTAATGACTGAATGTGTGGATATAACTTGCTTCAATGTATCGTTTAAAAGAATAAACAACTAAATAAAAAGTAAATTCCTTCATTGGGGAGCAAAAAAAAAATGTTTTTTTAAGAAGGCATGGTTTGATAATAATTTAAGATTAATAGCCGGTATCAAGCAATGTGCTATTTCAAAAAACGATAAGATGTACTTAAATCGCCAAAAAAATCGCACACGGCCTTATGTATGATTTTAAATGTTTAATAATTCAATTTTTATCTGCTCTATGGTCTATTATTTGACCGCCTCCTTGGTACAGTGGTTGACGCGTGAGCGTAGAACCGAGGGGTCCTGGGTTCGATTCCCGGTGGAGACGAAGAAAAAAAAAATGTCTCGGTCTGGTAGGACACAGAAGGCTGATCACCTACTTGTCCCTAAAGAAAAATCGATCAGTGAAACAGATGTATGCATAATGCATCTGCCCCTTACCCCACTACGGGGACATGGGACTTCACTTATGGTCTATTACATTGTCTGTAACCTATAACATGTTCAAGGACATACATAGTACCTATTGTATAGTTGTTATACCGAATCTGAGTCACTACCCTTATAAAACAACCGATTCTTTATATCTTTGCCTATAACAAACTTCATCTTACGAACAAATAACATAGTAAGCCAATCGTAAATTCTCATGACGTAATATAAATCACTCAGCCATGATACTTGTTTTATAAAAAACGTAATCGCCTATAAATCTTACAGACGGGCGGAATTTGAAATGTTTGGACGAAAAAGACGTACCTATTAACAAAGCATTCCGAATACTGTGGGCAATGTTGCCAATATTTTTCGATATTTTAAATCTAAGCTGTTGTAATAATCCTTCTTTATCCTTTATGAAATTATGAAATTTATGTTAAGAATAAGTTTATTTTTAAGCTATTACATAGCTTCTACTCCCCGCTCCGACGGGCTCGGAGGTGTGGCTTGAAGGCATGCTATGCAAAAGCTTAACAGCGGCAGTCCCTGAGTGCCACACGTCTTTTTTTAACTATAATTGTGTAAAAGAAAAAAAAAACGGCCATGTGCGAGTTGGTCTCGCGCACTGAGGGCTCCGAACAAACCTATTTTTAACCGACTTCATTTATGTGGTGACTTTAAATTTATGCTTTTTTCTTTGCTTTTGCCAAATTTCAAGACTGTGTTCACGGGTAGTACCCCGTAATACCGTACTAAGCAATTAAAGCTATCAAAGTGCCCCTTATTTCTACAACCTTTCTACAACTATAAGCTATTTGCTATGTAGAAAACTCTCGAATAATAATTTGGAAGTTTACAATCACGTCACATCGTTAAGTGAATATTTCCATTCTTTATGACCCTTTTAAATTGCTTCTAAAGCAAAGCGTTTGAGAGCTATAAAAGGTATTTATATTATTTTTACTATAAAAGCTGTATGCATATTGTGGAAAGATTTACTGCGGGTGGGTTGCAGTTGGTTTAATTTTCTAAATGCATATTCTAGCTGTTGGTTTATATGGAACAAGTTATTTTTATACGGTTCTGAGATAAACGCTGTAGACGGTTGCAGTGTTTAGTGTTTTTAATATGCGAAAACTTTTTAGTTGATGGTGTCGGTAAATGTTTTGTTGAAGTGAAATTTCTTTATCGGGGTTGGAAAAAAATTTAGTGTAACATTTTTTCGTTACGCGCCATCTTTTTCTTATCCCTACCACGCGTGATTCGACGTATTTCTGTAAAGTTGCATATAGTAGGTAATTTTTTTTTTAAATAAGGTCATAAAGAAGTTTCACTTCTTACGTGTGTACACTAGTACATGCACACATTTTTTTATATGATATAGTATAGAGGTGTAGTTGTGGAAATATAATTGCATTGAAATAGATATTTTACGTAGTGCATATTTTTGCAAGTTACAAGAACTATCACATTCTCTTGATAAGTGTTATTTTAATATAGTATGAGAGTGGATGTTCTGATAATAATTAATCTTACTTGTCGATGTTTGTACACACTAATACAAGTACATATAGAATTAATTTATATTATTCTTATAATTTTTACTGGCTATGTTAAACGAAGATTAATCAAATCGCACATGATTAATCAAGAAAGTATCTACATATTATCAAATTATTCATGTATAGAATTTTTGTAACATAAGATATATAGATATCACTACAAAATTTGAGTAGGTACATAATAGCACAGTTGACAGATATATACTACGTGGGGGGTGGTCACGGGGGACATGACCCCCCCCCCCCAAAATCGTACTCAATAAAATAGAAAAAAATTCTAAATATAAAAAATTCTAAATATAATATAAAAAAATACTGTACAATGTATAAAAAACTGGTGCAAATCGGAGTCACTCGCACATCTAAAGTTCTGTTTAAACCTGTTTTTAATCCCTTGCAAATGTTGAAATTTGCAAAAATTTGCAGCTAACGGCTTCCGACTCGCACTTGGCCGGTTTTTTTATAATATATTGTACAGTATAAGAATTTTTTCTATTTTATCGAGTACGATTTTCTCAAGTTTTTGCTTATCACTTCTTCTTCACTTGAATACGATATTTGGCGAGTACGGTTGGGGGGGGGGGGGGATTCCATACCTTTCCTGCGTGTCCCCCCCCAAAATGTCAGGCTGGGACCGCGCCTGCTACGTACATACAGTAATTAGGAAACTAAGCCCCTGCGATGAAATTATGACGTATAGCTATAGGGCTGTTACCTTTTTGATATTTAACCGACTTCAAAAATAAAGGAGGAGGTTATCAATTCAGCCTGTATATTTAGGTTTGCTTTTTTTCACAGTTGATTTTGTGGTAATTTTGAGATTAAAACCCGTTAAAATACAAAAATGGTGTAGCCTAAAAATATGAATTTACAAGAAGAAACAATCCGAATTAATACAGCTTGTTAAAGTAAATACGTTTTTATCAGTGCTATATTTCGAAATCTAGTATTGTTATGGACGCCGAAGGCTATAATGTACCTAAATTATTTATAATGTTTGGATATTTGTATGATACATAATATATTCAATAATAATTATTTTAAACCAGAATTAACAATACTTGTATGTAGGTATACCTACTAAATTATTTTTAAAACGATAAATTAAATTAAATTAAAAAACACAAAATATGCAAAAATAAATTAAAATTATTATTATGCGAGCATAGAACCTCTACCTTTTTGTTTTAAGAAGAAAAAGAAAATAGTTTGACAGGTTAATAATAATAAAAAATAATAATAATAAAATAATAAAAAATATTTTTCAAGAAACAGGTACAGCCACGGTACAGCATTATGTTCAGACCCTGACCTTCGAACTAGTGGTAAACTGTGTTTCGAAGGCCAGTTTCTTCCCAGTCTTTATATCTATATTATAATATGTTTCTGCAAACTCACAGTTTTATGTTTAAACAGTAAAAATAGATAAAAGGAAAAACAAATATATATATGTTACAGTCAAAACCCTGAACCAGTCAATAACGTTATTGACCGGTAAAATCAGTTAATAAGGATATTGACTAAGGGCGTCGGTTAATATCCTTATTAACTGATTTTATCTGATTATACCAGTTAATAACGTTATTGACTAAGGGCATCGGTCAATATCCTTATTAACTGATTTTAAGTCGAGACATCTAGTCAATATAGGTTTTAACCGACGTGCCCAGTCAAAACTCATAAAAAGTTAAGGACGTTAGTGAAATTATACTAGAAAATTATTTAAAAAGGTTCATAAAACTTTTTAAAGTGCAATATTTAAGAGTTTTATGTTTTATTAATTAACTAGCGGTCCGCCCCGGCTTCGCCCGTGGTACATATTAACGTTTTCTCTACATAAGAACCATCCTCGTACTTCAAGGAATATAATAAAAAAAGAATTATCGAAATCGGTTCAGCCGTTCTCGAGTTATGGAATTACAACGAAAAGTGGCATTGATTTTTATATATTACTAGCGGTCCGCCCCGGCTTCGCCCGTGGTACATATTAACGTTTTCTCTACATAAGAACCATCCTCGTACTTCAAGGAATATAATAAAAAAAGAATTATCGAAATCGGTTCAGCCGTTCTCGAGTTATGGAATTACAACGAAAAGTGGCATTGATTTTTATATATTAGAAGATTCGGGGAATTGTTTGTAAACTGTAACCGCGCGAGAATACGTGCCCCAAAATATTTTTGATGATGGCGATTGTGTTTTAATAACAACTAGATTTCCGCCCGCAGCTTCGCCCGCGCAGTCAAAGAAAAACCGCATAGTTCCCGTTCCCGTGGGATTTCCGGGATTGCGTTAGTTTCTGATTTGATGGAGTGACCGCAGGTGTACTTCGAAGACTGCTACTGGATCTAATAGACGAGTAGAGCTAGGTGTGCCGAGTTTGGGCTCGTTTTGTTAGTTACGTTGAGACCTTACCTCCGGACTTGATGGAGTGACCTGCAGGTGTACTTCGAAGACTGCTACTGGAACTAATAGACGAGTAGAGCTAGGTGTGCCGAGTTTGGGCTCGTTTTGTTAGTTACGTTGAGACCTTACCTCCGGACTTGATGGAGTGACCTGCAGGTGTACTTCGAAGACTGCTCCTGGAACTAATAGACGAGTAGAGCTATGTGTGCCGAGTTTGGGCTCGTTTTGTTAGTTACGTTAAGACCTTACCTCCGGAATTGATGGAATGACCTGCACGAACGAACGTTTTACGAACCTTTTTAAATGATTTTCTAGTATTATTTCACTAACGTCCTTAACTTTTTATGAGTTTTGACTGGTCACGTCGGTTAAAACCTATATTGACTAGATTTCTCGACTTAAAATCAGTTAATAAGGATATTGACCGATGCCCTTAGCCAATAACGTTATTAACTGGTTTAATCAGATAAAATCAGTTAATAAGGATATTAACCGACGCCCTTAGTCAATATCCTTATTAACTGATTTTACCGGTCAATAACGTTATTGACTGGTTCAGGGTTTTGACTGTAACATATATACCTTTTTTTATACAAAAAATAGGACAAACTGAAGTTAATATTTCAATTGTAAGAAGTCATTCCCGTTATAAATATTGTGTGCTTGTAGCTTAGTGCTTGACAAAGTGGAGACGCCACGTATCGATAAAAATACAATAATTATAATATCTATCTTTTTCTTCCCTAATATTTACGTAATTATACACATAAATTTAAACAAGATTTTTTAAGGTTTCCATTTTTTTAGATTTTTGTGCTCTTCTAGATTGCGTAAAAATAGATGCGATCTTTAAACAGAATGGACTCCTAATATTGACTATTTGTAGCTATCATTTTGATAGAAAATAAAAACCTAAAATTAAAACTCATGCTGCCATATCTATAGAAATTAAAAAATAGTCTCTTTTTAACTTGTAGTGAGAAACGGTATTTACAAATATATTAATTGAATGGGCTACAAACTGAAACAATCGATATTTATTTAATGAAATGACATCACTATAAACTTATTTCTATACTGAACGTATCTTTGTCATTCAAAATCTGTGGATGTGTCACCCGCTACTATTGATCCCCCTCAATACCCTTGTAAACACGCTTGATGGGGGGGGGAGCCATTTCGAACATTTTGTATGAAGTTTCCTTACTGTATGTATCTGTATATTGTGATTAGTTTTGCCTAAATTCAGTCTTGGTCTTGCAGTCTTGGTCTTGTTCTTGCGTTTTTGCAAGACCAAGACCAAGAACAAGACCGCGTATTTTTAGCAAGACCAAGACCAAGACTGACCGTGCAAGACTTGAGCAAGAACAAGACATAGCCTGCAAGACTCTTGCGTCTTGCAGCTAGAACTTAGCGCTATTTCACTGAGTAGTTAGGTGCAGTTCGGTGTATAGGTAGGTACGCTTAGGAATTCTATGAGACGCAAAAAACTGTATCAAAGAATATGAAAAACTGGACCTATGCGCATTACGACTAATACCATAAGCATAGCGAATAAAAAAATATTTATTAAAATCAAACTGAGTGCATGCATAGTTATGTTTTAACCATCGGCACTTTGATAATGCGGCATCAAAGGTTTTGTACTTAATTCTCAAAGAAATTTGCCGCTTTTCGGAAGTATATGATTATGATACACGCGCCGGCGGCTTCTATTGAAATCTAAAGCAATCGTTGCCGCCACGCCGAAATCATAACATTTGACACTATTTGATTGCCGTAGGTATACTCATACAAAATAATTTCGAATTTTTTTAAGAGTACCTACAGGTGTTCCAAATATAAATCATAAATGTTTATTAAGAAACAGTTACTTCCATGGAAAACGACATATAGGTCAGTTGATTTTTCGAATTTCTTATCAAATCTTCAGTTATTTATTAATCTGCTTGATCTTTACTATGGCTATGTTAATTTAAGCTCACAATGTTCAAATCAAGTCAATTCTAATACGTTTTTCTAAGATTTCAAGTAAACTTTAATAAATAGTAATAGACTAATAGGTAATTGCAAGACTTGCAAGACTCTTGCTGCAAGACCAAGACCAAGACCAAGACTGGGAGCGCAAGACCAAGACCAGGAGTATTGGCGCAAGACCAAGACCAAGACTGCCTAAGTCTCGTCTTGTTCTTGCATTTGGGCAACACTAATTGTGATAATAGCCACCATATTAATTTTTTAGATCAGATTGGTGATTATAAAATGATCGTGGCTTTTTTCAGCTTTTAGAGATAACATAAGAACAATAAAACCTTATTTATCCAATTTAGTTAAAAAACGATTCGTCATTCGCTATAGCATTAGCTTAGCCCTAAGAACGGGACAGTCAAGAGACGATATACCTGTTTTAATTTCTACTTCACATTCTTAGAAACGAAATTATCTCCATAAATGTAATAACCGATAAAATTAATCACGCGTTGAAATATATTTCCAATTTGCCTCAATTACTGATATGAAAAGAAGCAATTTCTTTCAAACATTTAATTAGAAGTAAGCATTGAACGTCGCATTCATTGCTTTCAGAGATTTCCAAGAGAAATCATATTGATAAATATTGACGAATGTTTACGTTGAATACTGACTTTTAAATTTTAATCTTTATTACATAAATTAAAATGTTTTATTATGAAGCTTCGAGCTATGTTATTACTTGGTATTATTAGCTACTAAATTACTAATGACCTACATGAAATACGTTTACAGATCAACACAATACGTGATAAATCACTAGTCTTGATTGTATAGTTTTTTAGGATTTTTTTAGAATTATTTTTAATGAATAGAAAAATGTAATGTTGAACAGGATTTCTAGTTACTCTTTAGACGAATGTTATTGGTAACGGTTTATTAGTAACTATACAGTTGCAACTGTGCATACAGATTTTAAATTAACCAGCTTTATTTTTTTAAATAATTTATTAAAAGTTGGATATTCTTTATATCGAGGACAAAAAAAAACAAGTAAGTGGTTTATGCAGTACAAAAATAGAAGATTTTTTTTGAGCTCTGAAAAAGTTAGATGTATCCATTTGTATTAAAATATATAAAATCGTCTGTTATTTTCATCCTAAATGATTTTTGTTAAAACCCTATAGTTTAAGCGTCTTTCATAATATAATAATATCCCTGATTAATAGGATTTCGCCGAAATTATGGCAAGTCGTAAATACATCGGGGCCGAGTGGAGGCAATTTATGAGACAGTGCCGTTCACGCATTCATCATACGCAAATGTACTGTAGGACTTTGATGTGACGTTTATAATTAGGTTGGTTATTTTTACGTAAATTTATTTCCAGTTTACGAGGATAGTTATGACTATATTGACAATAATAGAATAAATAATAGAGATGGATCCGCGGAGATGTATTACAAAAATATATTCTGAAAGGCTTGATGTGTGCATTCTACAATCTATACTAATATGATTAAGATGAAGAGTTTGTTTGTTTGAGCGCGCTAATCTCGATAACTACTGGCCCGATTTAAAAATTTCTTTCGGTGTTAGATAGCCCATTTATTGAGGAAGGCTATTAGCTATATACCATTACGCAAAACCAACAGGATCGGAGCTACGCGGGTGAAACCGCGAAGCGCAGCTAGTAAATAACTTTGAATTTGATAGTTAGGTACTATTACAAAATGTATGAAACAGAATGGAAACAGATGTAAATTTTTCTCATACCATTTATATGACGTCATTCAGCTTTGAAAATCTTTGTCTTTTTTAGGAAATTAAATGCGTAGAATGCATGCAAATACTAAAGAATTATCTGATCTACTTTGTTTTAAACTGGGTTGTCAAGCAGAAATTGCTTACGGATGAGGTTGAGATGGACATATTATTGTCTTCAAACACATTTGTGTATTAATTACCTGTAACAATAAAGCATATTGTTTTACCTGTTACAATTGTTACACATTAAAAAGTCAACAAAAACAAACATTGCTAATTTAACCGCCTAATCTCATTGTCTTTGTAATACAATTTTCCTTTAAATTTTTATATTTACTTAAGGTTTTCCTCGGTTAAAGGTAAGGCAAAGTACAGTGAAAAAAAGCTCAAAACTTTGGTTAATTTAACTTTGTTAAGCTGACGTACTTAATTTGTCTTTTAGAGTCTAAAAAGAACCAATTTGCCTTTTAAAATTAGTTAATTTTTTGCTGTTGTGTTTTAACTGTTTATTTCAATGTTTATCTTAATTTGTGAAGCCGTTGTGAAGATTTTCTGAAAATAACAACATTTTTAACTTAACTGATTTTTAGTTTGTTGGGTTAATTGTCTCCTCCTATATAATAAACTAGCGGTCCGCCCCGGCTTCGCCCGTGGTACATATTTCGCAATAAAAAGTAGCCTATGTCCTTTCTCGGGTATCAAAATATCTCCATACTTGCTCCATACCAAATTTCATGCAAATTGGTTCATTAGTTTAGGCGTGATTGAGTAACAGACAGACAGACAGACAGAATTACTTTCGCATTTATAATATTAATATGGATTTAAAAAATAGAGCCTTACAATAAAATTGACTATTAACAAGTTAGTAGTTAAGTGAATCCAATTCTGTTATAATTGAACAAATGCAATATAAGTGATACTCCGATAAGTCCTACTAATATTATAAATGCGAAAGTTTGTGAGGATGTGTGTGTGTGTGTGTGTTTGTTACTCTTTCACGCAAATTCTACTGAACCGATAACATTGAAATTTAGCACACATATAGAGGGTAACTTGGATTAACACATAGGATAGGTTTTATCCCGGAAATCTTACGGGAACGGGAACTATGTGGGTTTTTCTTTGAAAACCTTCGCGGGCGGAAATCTAGTATACTATACGTTTTCACGTGTAACAAACACATACGCACACACATAAACATATACGAACACATGCGAAAAAGCTTTTGATTTATTGTGTTTATTGCATTTCTTAATTCACACCCTCTTCAACTGCTTAGAGATATGTTATACTAGCTGTGCTCCGCGGTTTTCCCCGCAGTGCTCCGCTCATGTTGGTCTTAGTGAAATGGTATATTATTAGCCTATAGCATTCCTCGATAAATGGGCTATCTAACACCGAAATAATTTTACAAATCGGACCAGTAGTTCCCGAGCTTAGCGCGTTCAAACAAACATATTCTTTAGTCTTATAATATTAGTATAGATGCAATGTCGTATATCGTCATACAGAAAATATACTTTGAAAACATGTAAATCCAATACACTTGGCTGAGTTCGTAACACATTGAATAAAATGTTTTCACGCCATAATACATATTACATAATGTTAATGGCTATGGCATGGCGATTTGGTGCCAGTGCCAAAACGATAGATTTATTCGTCTTTGTAACCTCTTTGTTGTCTATTCTTTAGTGAGAGAGTTACAAGTCACGGCTTAGAATTTAGAAATCTTATCTGTAGTGTATAAGCACACCCCGGACACTCCATACAAAATTATTGTTTTGACAGTCACACTGTAGAGACTGCAAATGTGTGTGTTAACGCTTTATGGTTGGCACATTTGTGACTAGCGTAAAAAAAATTCGCGTTTTTCTGATGAAATACATCCGTAAACAGCACAATATCTAACCATTTTCTACGAAAAACGATAATCACAAATCCAAAATAATAAAATTACTTTAAGTCAATTTGATTAATGTTGTCAATCTTCGTTGCGTATCGTCCTTGCAGAAAAATGCGGACCATTTTCAGGCTGATCGTGCGGGGTGAGGTAAGTGTTTAATTTTGGCGGGAGGCGGAGAGTGTCCGTTCTGTAGCGTTTAGCTACTATTATGTATTCTGTGGTATCAGGTAGTTAAGTACTAAATATTATAAATGCGAAATTTTAGGAGGATGGATGTATGTGTATGTATGTTTGTTATCACGCAAATACTTACTCTACTGTTAGATTTCTGGGATGAATTCGGGCCTATGTCTTATTCTGGGTCTTCAGCTACCTACATACCAAATTTCATTGTAATCGGTTCAGTAGTATTTGTGTGAAAGAGGAACAAACACTTAGCCATCCATCCACACTCAAAAACTTTCGCATTTATATTATTACTAGCTTTCCGCCCACGGCTTCGCCCGCGTTTAAAAAAACACCCGTATAGTTCCCGTTCCCGTGGGATTTCCGGGATAAAAACTATCCTATGTTTTAATCCAAGTTACCCTCTATGTGTGTGCTAAATTTCATTGTAATCGGTTCAGTAGTATTTGCGTGAAAGAGTAACAAACACACACACATCCTCACAAACTTTCGCATTTATAATATTTCGGAGATTCCTCGCGATTAATTTCAACGTCCGCCATGATCGTAAGTAATAAAAAGAATCAGTGCGCACAACTAGCGCGGTTGGCTGTCGGGCGGCAAGTGTGGTTTGAACTGACACCCCCCAACCTGCCAAACTACTGACTCAAGGAAAATGTCATTGTCACTTGTCATTGTCATAAATTCATTCGTTACTACTTCAAGTCTCACTATGTCAATATTAAAAATATTCACAACTTTACCAATAGATGGCGTTAATACCAACTGAATAAATCAATACTCCGACACGGCCATTCTGACAGTTAGCGCGTTCTCGCGCGATTTCTAAACCTATTTAGCTCTGGTCATAATTTTGCGTCAAAGTTCGCAGCGTAGAACCTACACGAAACACGGAGCTTCCAATGTAGAGTCAACACATGAAGCGCGGAGCTTCCAATGTAGATAGAGCCAACACATGAAGCGCGGAGCTTCCAATGTAGATAGATAGAGCATACACACGAAGCGCAGAGCTTCCAATGTAGTGCCAACACATGAAGCGCGGAGCTTCCAATGTAGTGCCAACACATGAAGCGCGGAGCTTCCAATGTAGATAGAGCCAACACATGAAGCGCGGAGCTTCCAATGTAGTGCCAACACATGAAGCGCGGAGCTTCCAATGTAGATAGAGCCAACACATGAAGCGCGGAGCTTCCAATGTAGATAGATAGAGCATACACACGAAGCGCAGAGCTTCCAATGTAGTGCCAACACATGAAGCGCGGAGCTTCCAATGTAGATAGAGCCAACACATGAAGCGCGGAGCTTCCAATGTAGATAGATAGAGCATACACACGAAGCGCAGAGCTTCCAATGTAGTGCCAACACATGAAGCGCGGAGCTTCCAATGTAGTGCCAACACATGAAGCGCGGAGCTTCCAATGTAGATAGAGCCAACACATGAAGCGCGGAGCTTCCAATGTAGATAGATAGAGCATACACACGAAGCGCAGAGCTTCCAATGTAGTGCCAACACATGAAGCGCGGAGCTTCCAATGTAGTGCCAACACATGAAGCGCGGAGCTTCCAATGTAGTGCCAACACATGAAGCGCGGAGCTTCCAATGTAGATAGAGCCAACACATGAAGCGCGGAGCTTCCAATGTAGATAGATAGAGCATACACACGAAGCGCAGAGCTTCCAATGTAGTGCCAACACACGAAGCGCAGAGCTTCCAATGTAGTGCCAACACATGAAGCGCGGAGCTTCCAATGTAGTGCCAACACATGAAGCGCGGAGCTTCCAATGTAGATAGAGCCAACACATGAAGCGCGGAGCTTCCAATGTAGATAGATAGAGCATACACACGAAGCGCAGAGCTTCCAATGTAGTGCCAACACACGAAGCGCAGAGCTTCCAATGTAGTGCCAACACATGAAGCGCGGAGCTTCCAATGCTAAACCTTGGCATGAAGCGCGGAGCTTCCAATGCTAAACCTTGGCATGAAGCGCGGAGCTTCCAATGCTAAACCTTGGCATGAAGCGCGGAGCTTCCAATGCTAAACCTTGGCATGAAGCGCGGAGCTTCCAATGCTAAACCTTGGCATGAAGCGCGGAGCTTCCAATGCTAAACCTTGGCATGAAGCGCGGAGCTTCCAATGCTAAACCTTGGCATGAAGCGCGGAGCTTCCAATGCTAAACCTTGGCATGAAGCGCGGAGCTTCCAATGCTAAACCTTGGCATGAAGCGCGGAGCTTCCAATGCTAAACCTTGGCATGAAGCGCGGAGCTTCCAATGCTAAATTTACGCGTAAAGCGCGGGGCTCCCAACACTAAAATTTCGCACGAAGCGCGGAGCTTCCAATGCAAAATTTACGCCATCGACTCCCCTTAGGAAAGAAAAAGGAAACAAGCGTCTAGAGATGCGATCATTTATTAGCATCGATCAACAAAATAAATTCTAAGCATTTCTTTTAACCAAAACATCAACAACGAAAATAAAAAAAAGCACATAATGTCGCAACCGTTGACATAATTAATACAATCGTGTATCTCAGCAAATGCCGTTTACTTTGGCGACTAATCATTTTAACATAACTCAATATTTAATTATTAATTTTTAAAGCCGATTAGAAAAATAAAACTCACTCTTATTACAAATCAACAAGTTGATTAGACATTTCTGGTAAACTCGTAGGATAATTCAAAGCTTTTCATGACACACAATATGTTGCGCACGTCCTCCAGATATGCTCCCGAGCTTTGTCGTCTCGTCCATCCTGACCTTGACGTCACGTCTGATGTCGAACAGGTCCAGCTTTTCATACTCATTAACCAGCGCGTTGATTCTCGGTGGATTTTTGTTACGACCGTCTGAGAGTTCCCATTTACGAAGTTCTCATTAAAATTTTCAATAATAGAACGTAAACGAGCAATATCTTGGATGTCTGTAAGGTCGGTATCGATCGCTTCTATATCGGCACTTTGCAAAGCACAAACATCCGCACGAACATCGCGAGAAACGTGAACGCCTTTATTATTAATTATTAAGTTTACCGCGGGTCGCGTAAAAACATCCCGCCCTACAGTGACGTCATGAGGTAAAGCCTGAGAGTCTACCACCAAAAAAATCGACCTCTAAGTGAAAATAATCGATCTCTATAGGCAAAGTAATAAGGAAAAAGAATGAGTGGAAGTGGAGCACCTGCAGTTAAACGCGTAAATAAAAGATCTCGTGGGTTGGCTTTAGTTAACTGCCGCACGAATTTGTTGGAAATATTTATATTTTTAGTTAGCTAGGTAATGTAAGATTGTAATCCCAAAATATTATCGTTAGGAAACTTGTAGTTTTTTAGTTATTAATTTTTAAAGTTAATAATTTTTTGTGCGAAAAAGTGCATTTATCCGTTTTGTTGTGCAAAAAAAGCGGACCAAGACTTTCCATGTTCCATTTCACTGTACTGTGACTTTACGCTGCGGCCGGCGAGTGCCAAAAGCGACTTTAGGGCGATTCCTACTCAAACAAAAAAAAAATCTACGTACCTAGGTAGGTTAAAAAACTATTAAACTTTATTTTTAATATCCAAATAGGTAGCGAGGAGCGAAGCGACGAGCGTGTTAGGTTAACTCTTGAACTGCCGCACGAGCCGAGCGAGCGAAGCGAGCGTGCCGCGGCAGCGGCCGGCGAGTGCCAGAAGCGACTTTAGGGCGATTCCCACTCAAACAAAAAAGACGTGTGGCACTCGGGGACTGCCACGGCAAAGCTATTGCATAGCATGCCTTCAAGCCACACCTCCGTGCCCGTCGGAGTGGGGAGCGTGAGGTTTTTCGTTACGCAATTTCTGGATTCGGTCTCCGCGCTCAAGGCCCGCGATAGTAGCTATGCAATAGCTTAAAAAAAATCTACGTAGGTTAAAAAACTATTAAACTTTTATTTTTAATATCCAAATAGGTAGCGAGGAGCGAAGCGACGAGCGTGTTAGGTTAACTCTTGAAATGCCGCACGAGCCGAGCGAGCGAAGCGAGCGTGCCGCGGTAGCGGCCGGCGAGTGCCAGAAGCGACTTTAGGGCGATTCCCACTCAAATAAAAAAAAACTATGTAGGTTTTCACAACTTGTTTGTTTTTATTTATGTATCGTAAAATTTTTGTTACTATCGTCTAATGCTTAGTTAAAATGATTTTACACCAATTCCATACATTTTGAGGTTAGAATAGGAAAATTGATTTTTCTCCAAAACTATTGGTTTCCTAACTTTCCCCTTTTGGTGGGAGGGTCCCCCCCTCTTCCCCCCCCTCCTCCCCCCACAAAAAACCTATAATACGTGCGGCAGTTATCTAAAGAAACCCCGATCTCGTACACCGGTTATAACGTCAGCGATAGTTACGGCGATTCTGTCTACACACACACATTAACGGACTTTGTATCATTACTTTTTTTAAATT
Source organism: Colias croceus (assembly GCF_905220415.1). NCBI lineage: Eukaryota > Metazoa > Arthropoda > Insecta > Lepidoptera > Pieridae > Colias > Colias croceus. The sequence goes on along the minus strand of NC_059558.1, from coordinate 4,254,939 downwards.
TTTCGTCGCGTTGTTTAGAGAAACATACCTGCTCTGTATGCCCCAATTTGCGACAATAAGTGCACTGAACATTTTTATCGACAGGCGGGGAACGTTTTAATTGAGACGTTTCCGAATGTAAAACCTTAGTATGCGGACGGAATTTACAATTTCGCTTATAGTGCCCCATTTTGCCGCAATTGTGGCACTTAACATGGTCATTTGTTTCAATTTTACGCTGCTTAAAGTCACTACAAAAAGAGCTCGAAGTTGAAGGTCGTTTATTATTTTTATTAATTTGAGGGTAGGTAGCGAGGTGTCTATCTAATGTTACAAAGTCCGCGGGGGTATTTTTTAATAAATCTGTTCGTACCTGATTCTCAGAGATACCTGATATGACGACTTCGATCTTGTTCACCTCGCTCCACGCTGTCTCCAGTCGATCGATCATCGCCAGCTTGTTGGTGGAGTATTCCACGTAGCTAGCGGCGCGGTCACTCGTGTATTGCACCATGTCCCGGAAAAGGTCGTGGAAACGCTTGATGGAGGCAAATTGTCTTGTTAGCCGCTCCTTCGCTTCTTCCCACGTATTGCACAAAGGATATGATTTGGACGCCCACTTGCGTGCTCGGCCGCGTAGATGCGTAAAAGCAGCATTTCTCGTTTCATAATCCGTCCATGAGTTCTGTGTCCGGTGGTGGTCGATTTCGGCACACCATTGCGCCGCCGTAAACTCGCAATCGTCAGGATCGAACGACGGAATGTACACTTCAGTGGGTTTCATCTTCTTCACAGGTGGTTTGGAGTTTGAAGTTTGGTTTTCGTTATTGTGAAAAGTCTCCGCCATTCCACGGAAAAACGAAGCCCACATCTCAGGAGGCACATTAGGAAAAGCACTATTATTAGGCAAGTTACGGTTTTCGGTGCCTCGTGGCGTAGATTGTTCGTCGCAGTTTGATTCGGCGGATTGGTTCGCCGATTCTCGGAAATATGTCTCGCTCGTAGTAGCAGGGTGTCGGTTAAGTACACTGGAGGAATGATGGTCAGATCCCACCGCTGCTTTCGGAGATTCCTCGCGATTAATTTCAACGTCCGCCATGATCGTAAGTAATAAAAAGAATCAGTGCGCACAACTAGCGCGGTTGGCTGTCGGGCGGCAAGTGTGGTTTGAACTGACACCCCCCAACCTGCCAAACTACTGACTCAAGGAAAATGTCATTGTCACTTGTCATTGTCATAAATTCATTCGTTACTACTTCAAGTCTCACTATGTCAATATTAAAAATATTCACAACTTTACCAATAGATGGCGTTAATACCAACTGAATAAATCAATACTCCGACAAATATTAGTACGATACGATAGTAGTATTCTGCAACGCGAAAGGACTTACAGCTAATCTATAATATACATATAAATATAAAACTCAAAGGTGACTGATATGGTGATCTATACACAACCCAAACCACTGGACGTATCGGGCTGAAATTTGGCATGCAGGTAGATGTTAGGAAGTAGGCATCTGCTAAGAAAGGATTTCCCGAAATTTTTGCGGGAACGGGGAAAAACGGGGATGCACGTACAAAGTCGTGGGCGGAAGCTAGTCTTTCTATATAATATAACAAAAGGTCTGATAAGAACATGGTTCAGAACAATCGCAAAAGGCTATAACAATCCTAAACGTAAAGAAAACTTTGAATGTAATTCATAACTACTCAGACTGCACTAAGCCCAAGCATTAAAAACTTTCAGTTCTGTTTAATTTCGAACGGAACGATTAAAACTCCTTTGGAAAGGTAATTATTTTTGTTTGAGTTGAATTTTGCGAGTTCATTGAAAAATATCTAGTAAGATTAATTATATATTTTTTTAATATGTTCAATTGAATTGCTATGTCACAAAATTAATTTGTTACGGTACCTACTTATGTAAAACTAGCGGTCTGCCCCGGCTTCGTTCGTGGCTATACCTTCCTCAATAAATGGGCAATCTAACACTGAAATTTTTTTCAAATCGGACCAGGTTCCTGAGATTAGTGCGTTGAAACGAACAAACTCTTCAGTTTTATAATATTATAGTTTTGATATAATTCTGATATATTATCAAATGTGATTTAATCCTAGCTTTTATTTTAAATGCAAAAATAGCTCTGGCTCTTCTTTATGCCTAAATCACTAAACCGTTTTGGATGAAACTTGGTACACACAAACTTGGTATCTTCTGGAAATGCGTTCGAAATCGCGGGGCACAACTACCTATTATAGGTATATTATAATAGGTCGGGTTTGAGTCCCGCCTCGTGATCGAATTTTTCTATCTTAATATACATATATAAATTTCTTGTCACAATGTTTGTCCTCAATGGACTCCTAAACCACTTAACCGATTATAATAAAAATCGCACACCATGTGCAGTTCGATCCAACTTGAGAGATAGGATAGTTTAAATCTCAAATCGATTTAGAGAAAGCGGGCAAAGCCGCGGGCGGTAAGCTAGTTCTTTATGAATTTATATATTATAATAATTAAAATTCAAATAATAGAATAAATATTTTATACTAATCCGTAATCACTATGCAAATACAAATTGCATAATATTATGTCGGTAATTTATTTTAGCGTAATCAAATAACCAACAATTTCAAATTTGTTTGGGTTTGAAATAAATTGTTGGTTCATATTTATTTGTAGATTTTCTAAATAATATCAAATTTATTAAGTGATGGTTGAAATACTTCTACTAAAATATTATTTATAATATGTAATATCTAGATTTTATAAAAAGAAATCATTCACCGCGATTGTCCGTTTGTTCGTGATAAACTCAAAAACTACTGCACCGATTTTCATTTTGTTTTCGCCTATGGAAAGCGTATATAATTTGTTAAGTTTTGGCGAACGCAGGCGAAGCTAATAATGATTTTTAGTTATTTGATTTGGAGATTGAATCAATCTTTTATTTTTATACTAAAGATTCATTTATTCATTCATTCTTAATGTTTGAAGCGTTTTTCCGCGTAGTAGCGTAAATTTTAATACAAATCTCATCTTTGAAAAATATAACTCTCCGTTATATAAAAAACTAGCTTTCCGCCGGCGGCTCCATCCCAGGTTTCAAAGAAAAACTCGCATAGTTCCCGTTCCCGTGGAATTTCCGGGATAAAACCTATCCTATATTACTCGTGGATAATGTAGCTTTCGAATGGTGAAAGAATTTTTAAAATCAGTCCAGTAGTTTATGAGCCTATTCATTACAATCAAACAAACAAACAAAGTTTTCCTCTTTATAATATTAGTGTAGAAGTAAGTGTAGATATAAAGCTCCGTTTAGAAGAAGAAAGAACACTCTAGTTTTGATTTACTTTACCATGAAAAAATTTTCCATTGTATATCTAGTTACTGAAATTATTAACAGCTATTTGTAATGAATGTAAACAAAAGAAGACAATGAGCAGATGTATGCGAGGTCGGAATCGCGTGAGCAGATTTCTATACCGCTTACAAATAGATAATAGATAAATAATGTACGTTACATTGACGGTTATTTAACATGATAAAACAATGTAAATCGACGGATATTTAACATGATAAAACTATGTAAATCGACGTGTGGCACTCGGGGACTACCGCGGTAAAGCTATTGCATGCTATGCCTTCAAGCCACACCTCCGCCCGTCGGAGTGGGGAGCGTGAGGTTTTTTCGTTACGGAATTTCTCGACTTGGTCCCCGCGCTCATGGCCCGCGATAGAAGCTATGCAATAGCTTAAAAAAAAGAGCGTGCGTGCCATGCCGAGAGCTCGTGTCAGAAGTGAAACTTCTTTAGCAAGCTTTAAAGATACCAAAATCATAGCTTAACTCTATGACGTGACGGTATTGTCAAGTTTCACTTCGGAAATTAAGAGCCAGCGCACACGAGCAACTTTGTCTCCGCAACTATTTTGTCTCTCCCATCAATTGTATGGGGAGTTGCGTCGCTACGTGCGCGCACTTTCATACTAGCCCATGGGTGGAGAGACAAAAAAGTTGCGGAGACAAAGTTGCTCGTGCGCGCTGGCTTCTAACACTCTCCTTGAATTTATCCTCAGTCATAAATATTCCTTAAATTAGTCTTTCATGTCTATATTTTTATGTGCAGTTTGTTCTTAAGGAGTATATTTAAGTTGCTTTCCGCCCGCGGCTTCGCCCGCGTTTTGAATGAAAAAACCCGCATAGTTCCCGTTCCCGTTGGATTTCCGGGATGAAACATATCCTATGTGTTAATCCAAGTTACCCTCTATATGTGTGCTTAATTTCATTGTAATTGGTGCAGTAGTATTTGCGTGAAATAAATTTTTAAATTGGACCAATAGTTCCTGAGATTAGCGCGTTCAAACAAACTCCTCAGCTTTATAATATAAGTATAGATAAGAAGTTACATTTTTCATACATTCTCTATAAAATTTTTATTTTCACAGCAAAGTAATGCAACAATGTTGCAATATTTTTCAAAATATAGCAACAAAGTTGCAACAGCACAAGGCTTAAAAGTACAAAAATAACGAGCATTCCTCTTGAACCTTTAATGCATCCCCTGGCGTGTCTCACTCATTTCGAATGCTACGAAATATCCCTGAGGTAAAAGTGCAAAAATATAAAACTTCAAAACACTGGATAAAATGAAAGTTTTCGATGTTTAAAATGATTTTTAAGGAAATAGACGAAAATACAATTGTTAATACACTTAATAATAGAGGTTTAAATGTATGTAGTACTAGCTGTGCTCCGCGGTTTTACCCGCAGTGTTCCGCTCCTGTTGGTCTTATTGAGATGATATTATATAGCATGCCTTCCCCGATGAATGGGCAATCTAACACCGAAATAATTTATCAAATCGGACCAGTAGTTCCCGAGATTAGCGCGTTCAAACAAACAAACAAGCATTCTTCAGCTTTATAATATTAAGTAGGTATAGATTAATATATAGTATACCTAGATAAGTACTTTATAACGCACATATTTGAATTAATTGGCATGGCTTGGTATTCTTTTAGTAGCTTTTAGTTATTAAATTCAGAAAACAGCTACTGCATGTATAATAATAATATAAATTTATTTATTTATTTAGCGTAGGGATGTGACGACCCCATCGCCCACGGTTGGAATATCTATTGTCTACGTGACAGTAGATATTCCACCCGAGCAATCAGTCAACCCGCAAGACACCTTGTGGCGGGGTGTCGGGGAGTAGCGACCCCGCGGGAACCGAGTGCTCCCGGGAGAGGCCCCTGTCTTCATCTCCGGCTTGCCTTCACCGGCCGGTCGGAGTGGAGTCGCGAGAGCTTTTAGCTCGAAGGGTGGATGCGAAGTGTAAGTGGCGAGTGGGCACGTGATGCTGGACCCTCAGGGAGCGCGTGATCCAAGGACGCCTCTCCACCCTTAGCTGCTCACAATATGTTGCCCCCTTGTCGCACTATTGCAGCGACTTATTTCGGGGGCCCATACAGTGAGAGGGCGAGTCACCACCTGCCAACATATTTTTACTTTCTTTTAGTAGAAAGGCA